>NC_060127.1:235300313-235611751 GCF_021461395.2 Schistocerca americana
CTTTTTACTGTCTATGTTTTGAACCATTCCTGTGACACTAGTTATAGATTCCGATGCTTCACTTCGGTTTTACTGTATCCCTCTGACCTTCTTATTGACGATGAAACAGAGAAATTGCATCGGTATTAAATACAAAAGGCACAATGCCGACTTAAGTACAAGAAGACTGACTCTTCCTACTGTCTATGTTTTGAACCATTCCTGTGACACTAGTTTTAGATTACGATGCTTCACTTCTGGTTTTCTGTATCCCTCTGACCTTCTTGTTGACGATCAAACACAGAAATTTCATCGGAATTAAAAACAAAAAGCACAATTCCGACTCAAGTACAAGAAGACTTTCTCTTCTTACTGCCTATGTATAGAACCATTCCTGTGACACTAGTTATAGATTCCGATGCTTCACTTCAGGTTTACTGTATCCAGCTGACCTTCTTATTGACGATGAAACACAGAAATTGCATCGGAATTATATACAAAAGGCCCAATGCCGAGTTAAGTACAAGAAGACTGACTCTTCTTGCTGTCTATGTTTTGAACCATTCCTGTGACACTAGTTATAGATTCCCATGCTTCACTTCAGGTTTACTGTATCCCTCTGACGTTCTTATTGACGATGAAACACAGAAATTGCATCTTAAATAAATACAAAAAGCACAATGCCGACTTAAGTACAAGAATACTGACTCTTCTTTTGTCTATCTTATGATCCATTCCTGTGACACTAGTTATAGATTCTGATGCTTCACTTCAGGTTTACTGTATCCCATGGACCTTCTTGTTGGCGACGAAACACAGAAATTGCATTGGAATGAAATACAAAAGGCGCAATGCCGACTTAAGTACAAGAAGACCCTACACATCTTCCTGTCTATGATTTGAACCATTCGTGTGACACTAGTTATAGATTCCGATGCTTCACCCCAGGCTTACTGTATTCCTTGGACCTTCATATTGATGATGAAACACAGAAATTGCATCGGAATTAAATACCAAAGGCATAATGTTGACTTAAGTACAAGATGACTGACTCTTCTTACTGACTATGTTTTGAACCATTCCTGTGACACTAGTTATATATTCCGATGCTTCACTTCAGGTTTACTGTATCCCTCTGACCTTCTTATTGACGATAAAACACAGAAATTACATCGGAATTAAATATAAAAGGCACAATGCCGACTTAAGTACAAGAAGACTGACTCTTCTTACTCTCTATGTTTTGAACCATTCCTGTGAGACTAGTTATAGATTCCGATGCTTCATTTCAGATTTACTGTATCCCTCTGACGTTCTTATTGCCGATGAAACACAGAAATTGCGTCGGAATTAAATACAAAAGGCACAATGCCGAATTAAATACAAGGAGACTGACTCCTCTTACTGTCTATGTTTCGAACCATTCCTGTGACACTAGTTATAGAGTCCGATGCTTCACTCTAGGTTAACTGTATCCCTTGGACCTTCTTATTGACGATGAAACACAGAAATTGCATCGGAATTAAATACTAAAGGCACAATGCCTAATTATGTACAAGAAGACTGACTCTTCCTACCTTCGATGTATTGAACCATTCCTGTGACACTAGTTATAGATTCCGATGCTTCACTCCAGGTTTACTGTATCCCTTGGACCTTCTTATTGACGATGAAACACAGAAATTGCATCGGAATTAAATACAAAAGGCACAATGCCGACTTTAGTACAAGAAGACTGACTGTTCTTACTGACTATGTTTTGAACCGTTCCTGTGACACTAGTTATAGATTCCGATGCTTCACTTCAGATTTACTGTATCCCTCTGACGTTCTTATTGACGATGAAACACAGAAATTGCATCGGAATTAAATACAAAAGACACAATGCCGAATTAAGTACAAGAAGACTGACTCTTCTTACTGTCTATGTTTTGAAACATTCCTGTGACAGTAGTTATAGATTCCGATGCTTCACTCTAGGTTTACTGTATCCCTTGGACCCTTTTATTGACGATGAAACACAGAAATTGCATCGGAATTAAATTAAAAAGACACAATGCCGACTTAAGTATAAGAAGACTGACTCTTCCTAGTGTCTATGTTTTGAACCATTCCTGTGACACTAGTTATAGATTCCGATGCTTCACTTCAGGTTTACTGTATCCCTCTGCCCATCTTATTGACGATGAAACACAGAAATTGCATCGGAATTAAATACAAAAGGCACAATGCCGACTTAAGTAGAAGAATACTGACTCTTCTTTTGTCTATCTTATGATCCATTCCTGTGACAATAGTTATAGATTCTGATGCTTCACTTCAGGTTTACTGTATCCCATGGACCTTCTTGTTGGCGACGAAACACAGAAATTGCATTGGAATGAAATACAAAAGGCGCAATGCCGAGTTAAGTACAAGAAGACCCTACACATCTTCCTGTCTATGTTTTGAACCATTCGTGTGACACTAGTTATAGATTCCGATGCTTCACTCCAAGTTTACTGTATCCCTTGGACCTACTTATTGTCGATGAAACACAGAAATTGCATCGGAATTAAATAGAAAAGGCACAATGCCGACTTAAGTACAAGAAGACTGACTCATCCTACTGTCTATGTTTTGAACCATTCCTGTGACAGTAGTTAAAGATTCCGATGCTTCACTTCAGATTTGCTGTATCCCTCTGACGTTCATATTGACGATGAAACACAGAAATTGCATCGGAATTAAATACAAAAGGCACAATGCCCACTTAAGTACAAGAATCCTGACTCTTCTTACTGACTATGTTTTGAACCATTCCTGTGACACTAGTTATAGATTCCGAGGCTTCACTTCAGGTTTACTGTATCCCTTGGACCCTTTTATTGACGATGAAGCACAGAAATTGCAGCGGAACTAAATTAAAAAGACACAATGCCGACTTAAGTATAAGAAGACTGACTCTTCCTAGTGTCTATGTTTTGAACCATTCCTGTGACACTAGTTATAGATTCCGATGCTTCACTTCAGGTTTACTGAATCCCTCTGCCAGTCTTATTGACGATGAAACACAGAAATTGCATCGGAATTAAATACAAAAGGCACAATGCCGACTTAAGTACAAGAAGACTGACTCTTCCTCCTGTCTATGGTTTGAACCATTCCTGTGACACTAGTTAGAGATTCCGATGCTTCACTTCAGTTTTACTGTATCCCTCTGACCTTCTTGTTGACGATGAAACACAGAAATTGCATTGGAATTATATACAAAAGGCACAATGCCGACTTAAGTACAAGAATACTGACTCTTCTTACTGTCTACGATTTGAACCATTCCTGTGACACTAGGTATAGATTCCGATACTTCACTTCAGGTTTACTGTATCCGTCTGACCTTCTTATTGACGATGAAGCACAGAAATTGCATCGGAATTAAATACTAAAGGCACAATGCCGACTTAAGTACAAGAAGACTAATTCTTTTTACTGTCTATGTTTTAAACCATTCCTGTGACACTAGTTAGAGATTCCGATGCTTCACTTCAGTTTTACTGTATCCCTCTGACCTTCTTATTGACGATGAAACAGAGAAATTGCATCGGTATTAAATACAAAAGGCACAATGCCGACTTGAGTACAAGAAGACTGACTCTTCCTACTGTCTATGTTTTGAACCATTCCTGTGACACTAGTTTTAGATTACGATGCTTCACTTCTGGTTTTCTGTATACCTCTGACCTCCTTGTTGACGATGAAACACAGAAATTGCACATTAATCACATACAAAAGGCACAATGCCGACTTAAGTACAAGAAGACTGACTCTTCTTACTGTCTATGTTTTGAACCATTCCTGTGACATTAGTTATAGATTCCGATGCTTCACTTCAGTTTTACTGTATCCCTCTGACGTTCTTATTGACGATGAAACAGGGAAATTGCATCGGTATTAAATACAAAAGGCATAATGCCGACTTAAGTACAAGAAGACTGACTCTTCCTACTGTCTATGTTTTGAACCATTCCTGTGACACTAGTTTTAGATTCCGATGCTTCACTTCAGGTTTACTGTATCCCTCTGACCTTCTTGTTGACGATCAAACACAGAAATTTCATCGAAATTAAAAACAAAACGCACAATTCCGACTCAAGTACAAGAAGACTTTCTCTTCTTACTGCCTATGTATAGAACCATTCCTGTGACACTAGTTATAGATTCCGATGCTTCACTTCAGGTTTACTGTATCCAGCTGACCTTCTTATTGACGATGAAACACAGCAATTACATCTTAAATAAATACAAAAAGCACAATGCCGACTTAAGTACAAGAATACTGACTCTTCTTTTGTCTATCTTATGATCCATTCCTGTGACACTAGTTATAGATTCTGATGCTTCACTTCAGGTTTACTGTATCCCATGGACCTTCTTGTTGGCGACGAAACACAGAAATTGCATTGGAATGAAATACAAAAGGCGCAATGCCGACTTAAGTACAAGAAAACCCTACACATCTTCCTGTCTATGATTTGAACCATTCGTGTGACACTAGTTATAGATTCCGATGCTTCACCGCAGGCTTACTGTATTCCTTTGACCTTCATATTGATGATGAAACACAGAAATTGCATCGGAAATAAATACCAAAGGCATAATGTTGACTTAAGTACAAGATGACTGACTCTTCTTACTGACTATGTTTTGAACCATTCCTGTGACACTAGTTATATATTCCGATGCTTCACTTCAGGTTTACTGTATCCCTCTGACCTTCTTATTGACGATAAAACACAGCAATTACATCGGAATTAAATATAAAAGGCACAATGCCGACTTAAGTACAAGAAGACTGACTCTTCTTACTGTCTATGTTTTGACCAATCCTGTGAGACTAGTTATAGATTCCGATGCTTCATTTCAGATTTACTGTATCCCTCTGACGTTCTTATTGCCGATGAAACACAGAAATTGCGTCGGAATTAAATACAAAAGGCACAATGCTGAATTAAATACAAGGAGACTGACTCCTCTTACTGTCTATGTTTCGAACCATTCCTGCGACACTAGTTATAGAGTCCGATACTTCACTCTAGGTTAACTGTATCCCTTGGACCTTCTTATTGACGATGAAACACAGAAATTGCATCGGAATTAAATACTAAAGGCACAATGCCTAATTATGTACAAGAAGACTGACTCTTCCTACCTTCGATGTATTGAACCATTCCTGTGACACTAGTTATAGATTCCGATGCTTCACTCCAGGTTTACTGTATCCCTTGGACCTTCTTATTGACGATGAAACACAGAAATTGCATCGGAATTAAATACAAAAGGCACAATGCCGACTTTAGTACAAGAAGACTGACTGTTCTTACTGACTATGTTTTGAACCGTTCCTGTGTCACTAGTTATAGGTTCCGATGCTTCACTTCAGATTTACTGTATCCCTCTGACGTTCTTATTGACGATGAAACACAGAAATTGCATCGGAATTAAATACAAAAGACACAATGCCGAATTAAGTACAAGAAGACTGACTCTTCTTACTGTCTATGTTTTGAAACATTCCTGTGACACTAGTTATAGATTCCGATGCTTCACTTCAGGTTTACTGTATCCCTCTGCCCGTCTTATTGACGATGAAACACAGAAATTGCATCGGAATTAAATACAAAAGGCACAATGCCGACTTAAGTACAAGAATACTGACTCTTCTTTTGTCTATCTTATGATCCATTCCTGTGACAATAGTTATAGATTCTGATGCTTCACTTCAGGTTTACTGTATCCCATGGACCTTCTTGTAGGCGACGAAACACAGAAATTGCATTGGAATGAAATACAAAAGGCGAAATGCCGAGTTAAGTACAAGAAGACCCTACACATCTTCCTGTCTATGTTTTGAACCATTCGTGTGACACTAGTTATAGATTCCGATGCTTCACTCCAAGTTTACTGTATCCCTTGGACCTACTTATTGACGATGAGACACAGAAATTGCATCGGAATTAAATAGAAAAGGCACAATGCCGACTTAAGTACAAGAAGACTGACTCATCCTACTGTCTATGTTTTGAACCATTCCTGTGACAGTAGTTAAAGATTCCGATGCTTCACTTCAGATTTACTGTATCCCTCTGACGTTCATATTGACGATGAAACACAGAAATTGCACCGGAATTAAATACAAAAGGCACAATGCCCACTCAAGTACAAGAATCCTGACTCTTCTTACTGACTATGTTTTGAACCATTCCTGTGACACTAGTTTTAGATTCCGAGCCTTCACTTCAGGTTTACTGTATCCCTTGGACCCTTTTATTGACGATGAAACACAGAAATTGCATCGGAATTAAATTAAAAAGACACAATGCCGACTTAAGTATAAGAAGACTGACTCTTCCTAGTGTCTATGTTTTGAGCCATTCCTGTGACACTAGTTATAGATTTCGATGCTTCACTTCAGGTTTACTGTATCCCTTGGACCTTCTTATTGACGATGAAACACAGAAATTGCATCGGAATTAAATACAAAAGGCACAATGCCGACTTAAGTACAAGAAGACTGACTTTTCTTACTGACTATGTTTTGAACCATTCCTGTGACACTAGTTATAGATTCTGATGCTTCACTTCTTGTTTACTGTATCCCATGGACCTTCTTGTTGGCGAGAAAACACAGAAATTGCATCGGAATGAAATACAAAAGGCAAAATGCCGACTTAAGTACAAGATGACCCTACTCATCTTCCTGTCTATGTTATGAACCATTCCTGTGACACTAGTTATAGATTACGATGCTTCACCCCAGGTTTACTATATCCCTTGGACCTTCATATTGATGAAGAAACACAGAAATTGCATCGGAATTAAATACAAAAGGCACAATGTTGACTTAAGTACAAGATGACTGACTCTTCTTACTGACTATGTTTTGAACCATTCCTGTGACACTAGTTATATATTCCGATGCTTCACTTCAGGTTTACTGTATCCCTCTGACCTTCTTATTGACGATAAAACACAGAAATTACGTCGGAATTAAATATAAAAGGCACAATACCGACTTAAGTACTAGAAGACTGACTCTTCTTACTGTCTATGTTTTGAACCATTCCTGTGAGACTAGTTATAGATTCCGATGCTTCACTTCAGATTTACTGTATCCCTCTGACGTTCTTATTGACGATGAAACACAGAGATTGCGTGGGAATTAAATACAAAAGGCACAATGCCGAATTAAATACAAGAAGACTGACTCCTCTTACTGTCTATGATTCGAACCATTCCTGTGACACTAGTTATAGAGTCCGATGCTTCACTCTAGGTTAACTGTATCCCTTGGACCTTCTTAATGACGATTAAACACAGAAATTGCATCGGAATTAAATACTAAAGGCACAATGCCTAATTACGTACAAGAAGATTGACTCATCCTACTGTCGATGAATTGAACCATTCCTGTGACACTAGTTATAGATTCCGATGCTTCACTCCAGGTTTACTGTATCCCGTGGACCTTCTTATTGACGATGAATCACAGAAATTGCATCGGAATTAAATATAAAAGGCACAATGCCGACTTTAGTACAAGAAGACTGACTGTTCTTACTGACAATTTTTTGAACCATTCCTGTGACAATAATTTTAGAATCCGATGTTTTACTTCAGGTTGACAGTATCCCTCCGACCTTCTTATTGACGAAGAAACACAGAAATTGCATCGGAATTAAATACAAAAGTCACAATGCCGACTTAACAACAAAAAGACTGACTCTCCTAACTGACTATGTTTGAACCATTCCTGTGACACTAGTTATAGATTCCGATGCTTCACTTCAGGTTTACTGTATCCCTTGCACCTTCTTATTGACGATGAAACACAGAAATTGCATCGGAATTAAATACAAAAGGCACAATGCTGACTTAAGTAGAAGAAGACTGACTCTTCTTACTGTCTATGTTTGAACCATTCCTGTGACACTAGTTATAGATTCCGATGCTTCACTCCAGGTTTACTGTATCCCTTGGACCTTTCTATTGACGATGAAACACAGAAATTGCATCGGAATTAAATTGAAAAGACACAATGCCGTCTTAAGTATAATAAGACTGACGCTTCCTAGTGTCTATGTTTTGAACCATTCCTGTGACACTAGTTATAGATTCCGATGCTTCACTTCAGGTTTACTGTATCCCTCTGCCCATCTTATTGACGATGAAACACAGAAATTGCATCGGAATTAAATACAAAAGGCACAATGCCTACTTAAGTACAAGAATACTGACTCTTCTTCTGTCTATGTTATGAACCATTCCTGTGACACTAGTTATAGATTCTGATGCTTCACCTCAGGTTTACTGTATCCCATGGACCTTCTTGTTGGCGGCGAAACACAGAGATTGCATCGGAATGAAATACAAAAGGCACAATGCCGACTTATGTACAAGGAGACCCTACTCATCTCCATGTCTATGTTTTGAACCATTCGTGTGACACTAGTTATAGATTCCGATGCTTCACCCCAGGTTTACTGTATCCCTTGGACCTTCATATTGATGATGAAACACAGAAATTGCATCGCAATTATATACAAAAGGCACAATGTTGACTTAAGTACAAGATGACTGACTCTTCTTACTGACTATGTTTTGAACCATTCCTGTGACACTAGTTATATATTCCAATGCTTCACTTCAGGTTTACTGTATCCCTCTGCCCATCTTATTGACGATGAAACACAGAAATTGCATCGGAATTAAATACAAAAGGCTCAATGCCGACTTAAGTACAAGAATACTGACTCTTCTTTTGTCTATCTTATGATCCATTCCTGTGACACTAGTTATAGATTTCGATGCTTCACTTCAGGTTTACTGTATCCCTTGGACCTTCTTATTGACGATGAAACACAGAAATTGCATCGGAATTAAATACAAAAGGCACAATGTCGACTTAAGTACAAGAAGACTGACTTTTCTTACTGACTATGTTTTGAACCATTTCTGTGACACTAGTTATAGATTCTGATGCTTCACTTCAGGTTTACTGTATCCCATGGACCTTCTTGTTGGCGAGAAAACACAGAAATTGCATCGGAATGATTTACAAAAGGCAAAATGCCGACTTAAGTACAAGATGACCCTACTCATCTTTCTGTCTATGTTATGAACCATTCCTGTGACACTAGTTATAGATTACGATGCTTCACCCCAGGTTTACTATATCCCTTGGACCTTCATATTGATGAAGAAACACAGAAATTGCATCGGAATTAAATACAAAAGGCACAATGTTGACTTAAGTACAAGATGACTGACTCTTCTTACTGACTATGTTTTGAACCATTCCTGTGACACTAGTTATATATTCCGATGCTTCACTTCAGGTTTACTGTATCCCTCTGACCTTCTTATTGACGATAAAACACAGAAATTACGTCGGAATTAAATATAAAAGGCACAATACCGACTTAAGTACAAGAAGACTGACTCTTCTTACTGTCTATGTTTTGAACCATTCCTGTGAGACTAGTTATAGATTCCGATGCTTCACTTCAGATTTACTGTATCCCTCTGACGTTCTTATTGACGATGAAACACAGAAATTGCGTGGGAATTAAATACAAAAGGCACAATGCCTACTTAAGTACAAGAATACTGACTCTTCTTCTGTCTATGCTATGAACCATTCCTGTGACACTAGTTATAGATTCTGATGCTTCACCTCAGGTTTACTGTATCCCATGGACCTTCTTGTTGGCGGCGAAACACAGAGATTGCATCGGAATGAAATACAAAAGGCACAATGCCGACTTAAGTACAAGGAGACCCTACTCATCTCCCTGTCTATGTTTTGAACCATTCGTGTGACACTAGTTATAGATTCCGATGCTTCACTTCAGGTTTACTGTATCCCTTGGACCTTCATATTGATGATGAAACACAGAAATTGCATCGCAATTATATACAAAAGGCACAATGTTGACTTAAGTACAAGATGACTGACTCTTCTTACTGACTATGTTTTGAACCATTCCTGTGACACTAGTTATATATTCCAATGCTTCACTTCAGGTTTACTGTATCCCTCTGCCCATCTTATTGACGATGAAACACAGAAATTACATCGGAATTAAATACAAAAGGCACAATGCCGACTTAAGTACAAGAATACTGACTCTTCTTTTGTCTATCTTATGATCCATTCCTGTGACACTAGTTATAGATTTCGATGCTTCACTTCAGGTTTACTGTATCCCTTGGACCTTCTTATTGACGATGAAACACAGAAATTGCATCGGAATTAAGTACAAAAGGCACAATGTCGACTTAAGTACAAGAAGACTGACTTTTCTTACTGACTATGTTTTGAACCATTCCTGTGACACTAGTTATAGATTCTGATGCTTCACTTCAGGTTTACTGTATCCCATGGACCTTCTTGTTGGCGAGAAAACACAGAAATTGCATCGGAATGAAATACAAAAGGCAAAATGCCGACTTAAGTACAAGATGACCCTACTCATCTTCCTGTCTATGTTATGAACCATTCCTGTGACACTAGTTATAGATTACGATGCTTCACCCCAGGTTTACTATATCCCTTGGACCTTCATATTGATGAAGAAACACAGAAATTGCATCGGAATTAAATACAAAAGGCACAATGTTGACTTAAGTACAAGATGACTGACTCTTCTTACTGACTATGTTTTGAACCATTCCTGTGACACTAGTTATATATTCCGATGCTTCACTTCAGGTTTACTGTATCCCTCTGACCTTCTTATTGACGATAAAACACAGAAATTACGTCGGAATTAAATATAAAAGGCACAATACCGACTAAAGTACAAGAAGACTGACTCTTCTTACTGTCTATGTTTTGAACCATTCCTGTGAGACTAGTTATAGATTCCGATGCTTCACTTCAGATTTACTGTATCCCTCTGACGTTCTTATTGACGATGAAACACAGAAATTGCGTGGGAATTAAATACAAAAGGCACAATGCCGAATTAAATACAAGAAGACTGACTCCTCTTACTGTCTATGATTCGAACCATTCCTGTGACACTAGTTATAGAGTCCGATGCTTCACTCTAGGTTAACTGTATCCCTTGGACCTTCTTAATGACGATTAAACACAGAAATTGCAACGGAATTAAATACTAAAGGCACAATGCCTAATTACGTACAAGAAGATTGACTCATCCTACTGTCGATGAATTGAACCATTCCTGTGACACTAGTTATAGATTCCGATGCTTCACTCCAGGTTTACTGTATCCCGTGGACCTTCTTATTGACGATGAATCACAGAAATTGCATCGGAATTAAATATAAAAGGCACAATGCCGACTTTAGTACAAGAAGACTGACTGTTCTTACTGACAATTTTTTGAACTATTCCTGTGACCCTAATTTTAGAATCCGATGTTTTACTTCAGGTTGACAGTATCCCTCCGACCTTCTTATTGACGAAGAAACACAGAAATTGCATCGGAATTAAATACAAAAGTCACAATGCCGACTTAACAACAAAAAGACTGACTCTCCTAACTGACTATGTTTGAACCATTCCTGTGACACTAGTTATAGATTCCGATGCTTCACTTCAGGTTTACTGTATCCCTTGCACCTTCTTATTGACGATGAAACACAGAAATTGCATCGGAATTAAATACAAAAGGCACAATGCTGACTTAAGTAGAAGAAGACTGACTCTTCTTACTGTCTATGTTTGAACCATTCCTGTGACACTAGTTCTACATTCCGATGCTTCACTTCAGGTTTACTGTATCCCTCAGACCTTCTTATTGACGATGAAACACAGAAATTGCATCGGAATAAAATACGAAAAGCACAATGCCGACTTAAGTACAAGAAGACTGACTCTTCCTACTGTCTATGTTTTGAACCATTCCTGTGACACTAGTTATAGATTCCGATGCTTCACTCCAGGTTTACTGTATCCCTTGGACCTTTCTATTGACGATGAAATACAGAAATTGCATCGGAATTAAATTGAAAAGACACAATGCCGTCTTAAGTATAATAAGACTGACGCTTCCTAGTGTCTATGTTTTGAACCATTCCTGTGACACTAGTTATAGATTCCGATGCTTCACTTCAGGTTTACTGTATCCCTCTGCCCATCTTATTGACGATGAAACACAGAAATTGCATCGGAATTAAATACAAAAGGCACAATGCCTACTTAAGTACAAGAATACTGACTCTTCTTCTGTCTATGTTATGAACCATTCCTGTGACACTAGTTATAGATTCTGATGCTTCACCTCAGGTTTACTGTATCCCATGGACCTTCTTGTTGGCGGCGAAACACAGAGATTGCATCGGAATGAAATACAAAAGGCACAATGCCGACTTAAGTACAAGGAGACCCTACTCATCTCCCTGTCTATGTTTTGAACCATTCGTGTGACACTAGTTATAGATTCCGATGCTTCACCCCAGGTTTACTGTATCCCTTGGACCTTCATATTGATGATGAAACACAGAAATTGCATCGCAATTATATACAAAAGGCACAATGTTGACTTAAGTACAAGATGACTGACTCTTCTTACTGACTATGTCTTGAACCATTCCTGTGACACTAGTTATATGTTCCAATGCTTCACTTCAGGTTTACTGTATCCCTCTGACCTTCTTATTGACGATAAAAGACAGAAATTGCATCGGAATTAAATATAAAAGGCACAATGCCGACTTAAGTACAAGAAGTCTGACTCTTCTTACTGTCTATGTTTTGAACCATTCCTGTGAGACTAGTTATAGATTCCGATGCTTCACTTCAGATTTTCTGTATCCCTCTGACGTTCTTACTGACGATGAAACACAGAAATTGCGTGGGAATTAAATACAAAAGGCACAATGCCGAATTATATACAAGAAGAGTGACTCCTCTTACAGTCTATGTTTCGAACCATTCCTGTGACACTAGTTATAGAGTCCGATGCTTCACTCTAGGTTAACTGTATCCCTTGGACCTTCTTATTGACGATAAAACACAGAAATTGCATCGGAATTAATTACTAAAGGCACAATGCCTAATTATGTACAAGAAGACTGACTCATCCTACTGTCGATGTATTGAACCATTCCTGTGACACTAGTTATAGATTCCGATGCTTCACTCCAGGTTTACTGTGTCCCGTGGACCTTCTTATTGACGATGAAACACAGAAGTTGCATCGGAATAAATACAAAAGGCACAATGCCGACTTTTGTACAAGAAGACTGACTGTTCTTACTGTCTATGTTTTGAACCATTCCTGTGACACTAGTTAGAGATTCCGATGCTTCACTCCAGGTTTACTGTATCCCTTGGACCCTTCTATTGACGATGAAACACAGAAATTGCATCGGAATTAAATTGAAAAGATACAATGCCGTCTTAAGCATAATAAGACTGACTCTTCCTAGTGTCTATGTTTTGAACCATTCCTGTGACACTAGTTATAGATTCCGATGCTTCACTTCAGGATTACTGTATCCCTTGGACCTTCTTATTGACGATGAAACATAGAAATTGCAACGGAATTAAATACAAAAGGCACAATGCCGACTTAAGTACAAGAAAACTGACTCTTCTTCTGTCTATGTTATGAACCATTCCTGTGACACTACTTATAGATTCTGATGCTTCACTTCAGGTTTACTGTATCCCATGGACCTTCTTGTTGGCGTCGAAACACAGAAATTGCATCGGAATGAAATACAAAAGGCACAATGCCGACCTAAGTACAAGGAGACCCTACTCATCTCCCTGTCTATGTTTTGAACCATTCGTGTGACACTAGTTATAGATTCCGATGCTTCAACCCTGGTTTACTGTATCCCTTGGCCCTTCATATTGATGATGAAACACAGAAATTGCATCGGAATTAAATACAAAAGGCACAATGTTGACTTAAGTACAAGATGACTGACTCTTCTTACTGACTATGTTTTGAACCATTCCTGTGACACTAGTTATATATTCCGATGCTTTACTTCATATTTACTGTATCCTTCTGACCTTCTTATTGACGATAAAACACAGAAATTACATCGGAATTAAATATAAAAGGCACAATGCCGACTTAAGTACAAGAAGACTGACTCCTCTTACTGTCTATGTTTTGAACCATTCCTGTGAGACTAGTTATAGATTCCGATGCTTTATTTCAGATTTGCTGTATCCCTCTGACGTTCTTATTGACGATGAAACACAGAAATTGTATCGGAATTAAATACAAAAGGCACAATGCCGAATTAAATACAAAAAGACTGACTCCTCAAACTGTCTATGTTTCGAACCATTCCTGTGACACTAGTTATAGAGTCCGATGCTTCACTCTAGGTTAACTGTATCCCTTGGACCTTCTTATTGACGATGAAACACAGAAATTGCATCGGAATTAAAAACTAAAGGCACAATGCCTAATTATGTTCAAGAAGACTGACTCTTCCTACCTTGGATGTATTGAACCATTCCTGTGACTCTAGTTATAGATTCCGATGCTTCACTCCAGATTTACTGTATCCCTTGGACCTTCTTATTGACGATGAAACACAGAAATTGCATCGGAATTAAATTCAAAAGGCACAATGCCGACTTTAGTACAAGAAGACTGACTGTTCTTACTGACTATGTTTGAACCATTCCTGTGACACTAGTTATAGATTCCGATGCTTCACTTCAGATTTATTGTATTCCTCTGACGTTCTTATTGACGATGAAACACAGAAATTGCATCGGAATTAAATACAAAAGACACAATGCCGAATTAAGTACAAGAAGACTGACTCATCCTACTGTCTATGTTTTGAACCATTCCTGAGAAAGTAGTTATAGATTCCGATGCTTCACTTCAGATTTACTGTATCCCTCTGACATTCTTACTGACGATGAAACACAGAAATTGCATCAGAATTAAAAACAAAAGGCACAATGCCGACTTAAGTACAAGAATCCTGACTCTTCTTAATGTCTATGTTCTGAACCATCCCTGTGACACTAGTTATGGATTCCGATGCTTCACTCCAGGTTTACTGTATCCCTTGGACCTTCTTATTGACGATGACACACAGAAATTGCAGCGGAATTAAATACAAAAGGCACAATGCCGACTTAAGTACTAGAAGACTGACTCTTCTTACTGTATATGCTTTGAACCATTCCTGTGACACTAGTTATAGATTCCGATATTTCACTCCAGGTTTACTGTATCCCATGGACCTTCTTATTGACAATGAAACACAGAAATTGCATCGGAATCAAAAACAAAATGCACAATGGCGCCTTAAGTACAAGAAGACTGACTCTTCTCACTGACTATGTTTTGAACCATTCATGTGACACTACTTATAGATTCCGGTGCTTCACTTCAGGTTTACTGTATCCCTTGGACCTTCTTATTGACGATGAAACACAGAAATCTCATCGGAATTAAATACATAAGGCACAATGCCGACTTTAGTACAAGAAGACTGACTGATCTTACTGACTATGATTTGAACCATTCCTGTGACACTAGATATAGATTCCGATGCATCACTTCAGATTTACTGTATCCCTCTGACGTTCTTATTGACGATGAAACACAGAAATTGCATCGAAATAAAAAATACAAAAGACACAATGCCGAATTAAGTACAAGAAGACTGACTCTTCTTACTGTCTATGTTTTCAACCATTCCTGTGACACTAGTTATAGATTCCGATGCTTCACTCTAGGTTTACTGTATCCCTTGGACCTTCTTATTGACGACGAAACACAGAAATTGCATCGGAATTTTAAAAAAATGCACAATGCCGACTTAAGTACAAGAAGACTGACTCTGCTTACTGTCTATGTTTTGTACCATTCCTGTGACACTAGTTATAGATTCCGATGCTTCACTCCAGGTTTACTGTATCCATTGGACCTACTTATTGACGATGAAACACAGAAATTGCATCGGAATTAAATAGAAAAGGCACAATGCCGACTTAAGTACAAGAAGACTGATTCTTCTAACTGACTATGTTTTGAACCACTAATGTGACACTAGTTATAGATTCCGATGCTTCACCGGGGGTTTAATGTATCCCTTTGATTTTCTGATTGACGATGAAGCACAGAAATTGCATCGGAATTAAATATAAAAGGCACAATGCCGACTTAAGTACAAGAAAACTGACTCTTCCTACTGTCTACGATTTGAACCATTCCTGTGACACTAGTTATAGATTCCGATGCTTCACTACAGGTTTACTGTATCCCTCTGACCTTCTTAATGACGATGAAACACAGAAATTGCATTGGAATTAAATAAAAAGGCACAATGCCTACTTAAGTACAAGAAGACTGACTCTTCCTACTGTATATGTTTTGAACCATTCCTGTGACACTAGTTAAAGATTCCGATGCTTCACTTCAGGTTTACTGTATCCCTTGGACCTTCTTATTGACGATGAGACACAGAAATTGCATCGGAATTAAATAAAAAGGCACAATGCCGACATAAGTACAAGAAGACTGACTCGTCCTACTGTATACGTTTTGAACCATTCCTATGACACTAGTTATAGATTCCGATGCTTCACTTCAGGTTTACTGTATCCCATGGACCTTCTTGTTGGCGACGAAACACAGAAATTGCATCGGAATGAAATACAAAAGGCACAATGCCGACCTAAGTACAAGGAGACCCTACTCATCTCCCTGTCTATGTTTTGAACCATTCGTGTGACACTAGTTATAGATTCCGATGCTTCAACCCTGGTTTACTGTATCCCTTGGCCCTTCATATTGATGATGAAACACAGAAATTGCATCGGAATTAAATACAAAAGGCACAATGTTGACTTAAGTACAAGATGACTGACTCTTCTTACTGACTATGCTTTGAACCATTCCTGTGACACTAGTTATATATTCCGATGCTTTACTTCATGTTTACTGTATCCTTCTGACCTTCTTATTGACGATAAAACACAGAAATTACATCGGAATTAAATATAAAAGGCACAATGCCGACTTAAGTACAAGAAGACTGACTCCTCTTACTGTCTATGTTTTGAACCATTCCTGTGAGACTAGTTATAGTTTCCGATGCTTTATTTCAGATTTGCTGTATCCCTCTGACGTTCTTATTGACGATGAAACACAGAAATTGTGTCGGAATTAAATACAAAAGGCACAATGCCGAATTAAATACAAAAAGACTGACTCCTCAAACTGTCTATGTTTCGAACCATTCCTGTGACACTAGTTATAGAGTCCGATGCTTCACTCTAGGTTAACTGTATCCCTTGGACCTTCTTATTGACGATGAATCACAGAAATTGCATCGGAATTAAAAACTAAAGGCACAATGCCTAATTATGTTCAAGAAGACTGACTCTTCCTACCTTGGATGTATTGAACCATTCCTGTGACTCTAGTTATAGATTCCGATGCTTCACTCCAGATTTACTGTATCCCTTGGACCTTATTATTGACGAAGAAACACAGAAATTGCATCGGAATTAAATTCAAAAGGCACAATGCCGACTTTAGTACAAGAAGACTGACTGTTCTTACTGACTATGTTTTGAACCATTCCTGTGACACTAGTTATAGATTCCGATGCTTCACTTCAGATTTATTGTATTCCTCTGACGTTCTTATTGACGATGAAACACAGAAATTGCATCGGAATTAAATACAAAAGACACAATGCCGAATTAAGTACAAGAAGACTGACTCATCCTACTGTCTATGTTTTGAACCATTCCTGAGAAAGTAGTTATAGATTCCGATGCTTCACTTCAGATTTACTGTATCCCTCTGACGTTCTTATTGACGATGAAACACAGAAATTGCATCGGAATTAAAAACAAAAGGCACAATGCCGACTTAAGTACAAGAATCCTGACTCTTCTTAATGTCTATGTTCTGAACCATCCCTGTGAGACTAGTTATGGATTCCGATATTTCACGCCAGGTTTACTGTATCCCATGGACCTTCTTATTGACGATGAAACACAGAAATTGCATCGGAATCAAAAACAAAATGCACAATGGCGCCTTAAGTACAAGAAGACTGACTCTTCTTACTGACTATGTTTTGAACCATTCATGTGACACTACTTATAGATTCCGGCTCTTCACTTCAGGTTTACTGTATCCCTTGGACCTTCTTATTGACGATGAAACACAGATAATTCATCGGAATTTAATACAATAGGCACAATGCCGACTTAAGTACAAGAAGACTGAGTCTTCTTACTGACTATGTTTGAACCATTCCTGTGACACTAGTTATAGATTCTTATGCTTCACTTCAGGTTTACTGTATCCCTTTGACCTTCTTATTGACGATGAAACACAGAAATTGCATCGGAATTAAATACAAAAGGCACAATGCCGACTTAAGTACAAGGAGACTGACTCTTCTTACTGACTATGTTTCGAACCATTTCTGCGACACTAGTTATAGATTCCGATGCTTCACTTCAGATTTACTGTATCCCTCTGACCTTCTTATTGACGATGAAACACAGAAATAGCTTAGGAAATAAATACTAAAGGCACAATGCCTAATTATGTACAAGAAGACTTACTCTTCCTACAGTCGATGTATTGAACCAAACCTGTGACACTAGTTATAGATCCTGATGCTTCACTCCAGGTTTACTATATCCCTTGGACCTTCTTATTGACGATGAAACACAGAAATTGCATCTGAATTAAAAAAAAATGCACAATGTCGACTTAAGTACAAGAAGATTGACTCTGCTTACTGTCTATGTTTTGTACCATTCCTGTGACACTAGTTATAGATTCCGATGCTTCACTCCAGGTTTACTGTATCCCTCTGACCGTCTTATTGACAATGAAACACAGAAATTGCATCGGAGTTAAATACAAAAGGCACAATGCCGACTTAAGTACAAGAATACTGACTCTTCTTACTGCCTATGTTTTGAACCATCCCTGTGACACACGTTATAGGTTCCGATGCTTCACTCCAGGTTTACTGTATCCCTTGGACCTTCTTATTGACGATGAAACACAGAAATTGCATCGGAATTAAATACATAAGGCACAATGCCGACTTTAGTACAAGAAGACTGACTGATCTTACTGACTATGATTTGAACCATTCCTGTGACACTAGATATAGATTCCGATGCATCACTTCAGATTTACTGTATCCCTCTGACGTTCTTATTGACGATGAAACACAGAAATTGCATCGAAATTAAATACAAAAGACACAATGCCGAATTAAGTACAAGAAGACTGACTCTTCTTACTGTCTATGTTTTCAACCATTCCTGTGACACTAGTTATAGATTCCGATGCTTCACTCTAGGTTTACTGTATCCCTTGGACCTTCTTATTGACGATGAAACACAGAAATTGCATCGGAATTAAAAAAAAAATGCACAATGCCGACTTAAGTACAAGAAGACTGACTCTGCTTACTGTCTATGTTTTGTACCATTCCTGTGACACTAGTTATAGATTCCGATGCTTCACTCCAGGTTTACTGTATCCATTGGACCTACTTATTGACGATGAAACACAGAAATTGCATCGGAATTAAATAGAAAAGGCACAATGCCGACTTAAGTACAAGAAGACTGACTCTTCTAACTGACTATGTTTTGAACCATTAATGTGACACTAGTTATAGATTCCGATGCTTCACCGCGGGTTTAATGTATCCCTTTGATTTTCTGATTGACGATGAAGCACAGAAATTGCATCGGAATTAAATATAAAAGGCACAATGCCGACTTAAGTACAAGAAAACTGACACTTCCTACTGTCTACGATTTGAACCATTCCTGTGACACTAGTTATAGATTCCGATGCTTCACTACAGGTTTACTGTATCCCTCTGACCTTCTTAATGACGATGAAACACAGAAATTGCATTGGAATTAAATAAAAAGGCACAATGCCTACTTAAGTACAAGAAGACTGACTCTTCCTACTGTATATGTTTTGAACCATTCCTGTGACACTAGTTAAAGATTCCGATGCTTCACTTCAGGTTTACTGTATCCCTTGGACCTTCTCATTGACGATGAGACACAGAAATTGCATCGGAATTAAATAAAAAGGCACAATGCCGACATAAGTACAAGAAGGCTGACTCGTCCTACTGTATACGTTTTGAACCATTCCTGTGACACTAGTTATAGATTCCGATGCTTCACTTCAGGTTTACTGTATCCCTCGGACTTTCTTATTGACGATGAAGCACAGAAATTGCATCGGAATTATATAGAAAAGGCACAATGCCTACTTAAGTACAAGAAGACTGACTCATCCTACTATCTATGTTTTGAACCATTCCTGTGACAGTAGTTATAGATTCCGATGCTTCACTTCAGATTTACTGTATCCCTCTGACGTTCTTATTGTCGATGAAACACAGAAATTGCATCGGAATTAAATACAAAAGGCACAATGCCGACTTAAGTACAAGAATACTGACTCTTCTTACTGTCCATGATTTGAACCATCCCTGTGACACTAGTTATAGATTCCGATGCTTCACTCCAAGGTTACTGTATCCCTTGGACCTTCTTATTGACGATGCAACACAGAAATTTCATCGGAATTAAATAAAAAAGGAACACTGCCGACTTAAGTACAAGAAGACAGACTCTTCTTACTGTCTATGTTTTGAACCATTCCTGTGACACTAGTTATTGATTCCGATGCTTCACTCCAGTTTTACTGTATCCCTTGGACCTTCTTATTGACGATGAAACACAGAAATTTCATCGGAATTAAATGCAACCGGCACAATGTCGACTTAAATACAAGAAGACTGTTTCTTCTTACTGACTATGTTTTGAACTATTCCCGTGACACTAGTTATAGTTTCCGATGCTTCACTTCAGGTTTACTGTATCCCTTGGACCTACTTATTGACGATGAAACACAGAAATTGCACCGGAATTAAATACAATCGGCACAATGCCGACTTAAGTACAAGAAGACTGACTCTTCTTACTGATTATGTTTTGAACCATTCCTGTGACACTAGTTATAGATTCCGATGCTTCACTTCAGGTTTACTGTATGCCTTGGACCCTCGTATTGACGATGAAACACAGAAATTGCATCGGCATTAAATACAAAAGGCCCAATGCCGACTTAAGTACAAGAAGACTGACTCTTATTACCGGCTATATTTTGACCCATTCCTGTGACACTAGTTATAGATTCCGATGCTTCCCTTCAGGTTTACCGTATCCCTCTGACCTTCTTATTGACGATGAAACACAGAAATTGCATCGGAATTAAATACAAAATGCACAATTCCGACTTAAGTACAAGATGATTGACTCTTCTTACTGTCTATGATTTGAACCATTCCTGTGACACTAGTTACAGATTCCGATGCTTCACTTCAGGTTTACAGTATCCCTTGTACCTTCTGATTGACGATGAAATTTAGAAATTGCATCGGAATTAAATACAAAAGGCACAATGCCGACTTAAGTGCAAGAAGACTGACTCCTCTTACTGACTATGTTTTGAACCATTCCTTTGACATTAGTTATAGATTCCGATGCTTCACTTCAGGTTTATTTTATCCCTTGGACCTTCTTATTGACGATGAAACACAGAAATTGCATCGGAGTTAAAAAGAAAAGGCTCAATGCCGACTTAAGTACAAGAAACCTGACTCTTCCTAGTGTCTATGCTTTGAACCATTCCTGTGCCACTAGTTATAGATTCCGATGCTTCACTTCAGGTTTACTGTATCCCTTGGACCTTCTTGTTGACGATGAAACACAGAAATGGCATTGGAATTAAATAGAAAAGGCACAATGCCGACTTAAGTACAAGAAGCCTGACTCTTCCTAGTGTCTATGTTTTGAACCTTTCCTGTGACCCTAGTTTTAGAATCCGATGCTTCACTTAAGGTTGACTGTATCCCTCCGACCTTCTTATTGACGAAGAAACACAGAAATTGCATCGGAATTAAATACAAATGTCACAATGCCGACTTAACTACAAGACGACTGACTCTTCTAACTGACTATGTTTTGAACCATTCCTGTGACACTAGTTACAGATTCCGATGCTTCACTTCAGGTTCACTGTATCCCTTGGACCTTCTTATTGACGATGAAACACAGAAATTGCATCGGAATTAAATACAAAAGGCACAATGCTGACTTAAGTACAAGAAGACTGACTCTTCTTACTGTCTATGTTTGAACCATTCCTGTGACACTAGTTCTAGATTCCGATGCTTCACTTCAGTTCTACTGTATCCCTCAGACCTTCTTATTGACGATGAAACACAGAAATTGCATCGGAATTAAATACAAAATGCACAATGCCGACTTAAGTACAAGAGCACTGACTCTTCAATCTGACTATGCTTTGAACCATTCCTGTGACACTAATTATAGATTCCGATGATTCACTTCAGGTTTACTGTATCCCTTGGACCTTCTTATTGACGATGAAACACAGCAATTGCATCGCAATTAAATAGATAAGGCACAATGCCGACTTTAGTACAAGAAGACTGACTCTTGATACTGTCTATGTTTTGAACCATTCCTGTGACACTAGTTATAGATTCCGATGCTTCACTTCAGGTTTACTGTATCCCTCTGCCCTTCTTATTGACGATGAAACACAGAAATTGCATCGGAATTAAATAGAAATGGCACAATGCCGACTTAAGTACAAGAAGACTGACTCTTCTTCTGTCTATGTTTTGAACCATTCCTGTGACACTAGTTATTGATTCCGATGCTTCACTCCAGGTTTACTGTATCCCTTGGACCTTCTTATTGAGGATGAAACACAGAAATTGCATCGGAATTTAATACAAATGGCACAATGCCGACTTAAGTACAAGAAGACTGACTCTTCTTACTGACCATGTTTTGAACCATTCCTGTGACACTAGTTATAGATTCTGATGCTTAACTTCAGGTTTACTGTATCCCTTGGACCTTCTTATTGGCGATGAAACACAGAAATTGCATCGGAATTAAATACAAAAGGCACAATGCCGACTTAAGTACAAGAAGACTGACTCATCTTACTGTCTATGTTTTGAACCATTCCTGTGACACTAGTTATAGTTTCCGATGCTTCACTCCAGGTTTTTTGTATCCCTTGGACCTTCATATTGACGATGAAAGACAGAAATTGCATCGGAATTAAATACAAATGGCACATGCCGACTTAATACAAGGAGACTGACTCTTCTTCTGTCTATGCTTTGCACCATTCCTGTGTTACTAGTTATAGATTTCGATGCTTCACTTCAGGTTTACTGTATCCCTTGGACCTTCTTGTTTGCGATGAAACACAGAAATTGCATCGGAATTAAACACAAATGGCACAATGCCGACAGAAGTACAAGAAGACTGACTCATCTTTCTGTCTATGTTTTGAACCATTCCTGTGACACTAGTTATAAATTCCGATGCTTCACTCCTGGTTTACTGTATCCCTTGGACCTTCTTATTGACGTTGAAACACAGAAATTGCATCGGAATTAAATACAAAAGCACAATGCCGACTTAAGTACAAGAAGACTGACTCTTCTTACTGACTATGTTTTGAACCATTCCTGTGAGACTAGTTATAGATTCCGATGCTTCACTTCAGGTTTACTGTATCCCTCTGACCTTCTTATTGACGATAAAACACAGAAATTGCATCGGAATTAAATACAAAAGACACAATGCCGACTTAAGTACAAGAAGTCTCACTGTTCACACTGTCTATGTTTTGAACTATTCCTGTGACACTAGTTATAGATTCCGATGCTTCACTTCACGTTTACTGTATCCCTTGGACCTTCCTATTGGCGATGAGACACAGAAATCGCATCGGAATTGAATAGAAAAGGCACAATGCCGACTTAAGTACAAGAAGACTGACTCTACCTACTCTTTATGTTTTGAAGCATTCCTGTGACTCTAGTTTTTTATTCCGATGCTCCACTTGAGTTTTTTTGTGTCACTCAGACCTTCTTATGGACGATGAAACACAGAAATAGCATCGGAATTAAATACAAAAGGCACAATGCCGACTTAAGTACAAGAAGTCTCACTGTTCACACTTTCTATGTTTTGAACTATTCCTGTGACACTAGTTATAGATTTCGATGCTTCACTTCAGGTTTACTGTATCCCTTGGACCTTCTTATTGACGATAAAACACAGAAATTACATCGGAATTAAATACAAAAGGCACAATACCGACTTAAGTACAAGATGACTGACTCTTCTTACTGTCTATGCTTTGAACCATTCCTATGACACTAGTCATAGATTCCGATGCTTCACTTCAGATTTACTGTATCCACCTGACGTTCTTTTTGACGATGAAACACAGAAATTGTGTCGCAATTAAATATAAAAGGCACGATGCCGAATTAAGTACAAGAAGACTGACTCTTCTTACTGTCTATGTTATGAACCATTCCAGTGACACTAGTTATAGAGTCCGATGCTTCACTCTAGGTTTACTGTACCCCTTGGACTTTCATATTGACGATGAAACACAGAAATTGCATCGGAATTAAATAAAAAAGGCACAATGCCGACTTAAGTACAAGAAGACTGACTCTTCTTTCTGTCTATGTTTTGAACCATTCCTGTGACACTAGTTACAGATTCCGATGCTTCACTTCAGGTTTACTGTATCCCTTGGACCTTCTTATTGGCGATGAAACACAGAAATTGCATCGGAATTAAATACAAACGGCACAATGCCGACTTATGTACAAGAAGACTGACTCTTCTTACCGACTATGGTTTGAACCATTCCTGTGACCCTAGTTATAGATTCCGATGCTTCACTTGAGGTTTACTGTATCCCTTGGACCTTCTTATTGACGATGAAACACAGCAATTGCATCGGAATTAAATAGAAAAGGCACAATGCCGACTTAAGTACAAGAAGACTGACTCTTCCTACTGTCTATGTTTTGAACCATTTGCGTGACACTAGTTATAGATTCCGATGCTTCACTTCAGGTTTAATGTATCCCTCTGCCCTTCTTATTGACGATGAATCACAGAAATTGCATCTGAATTAAATACAAAAGTCACAATGCCGACGTAAGTACAAGAACACTGACTCTTCTTCTGTCTATGTTTTGAACAATTCCTGTGACACTAGTTATAGATTCCGATGCTTCACTGCATGTTTACTGTATCCCTTGGACCTTCGTAGTGACGATGAAACACAGAAATTGCATCGGAATTAAATACAAAAGGCACAATGCCGACTTAAGTACAAGGAGACTGACTCTTCTTACTGACTATGTTTCGAACCATTTCTGCGACACTAGTTATAGATTCCGATGCTTCACTTCAGATTTACTGTATCCCTCTGACGTTCTTATTGACGATGAAACACAGAAATTGCATCGAAATTAAATACAAAAGACACAATGCCGAATTAAGTACAAGAAGACTGACTCTTCTTACTGTCTATGTTTTCAACCATTCCTGTGACACTAGTTATAGATTCCGATGCTTCACTCTAGGTTTACTGTATCCGTTGGACCTACTTATTGACGATGAAACACAGAAATTGCATCGGAATTAAATATAAAAGGCACAATGCCGACTTAAGTACAAAAATACTGACTCTTCCTACTGTCTGTGATTTGAACCATTCCTGTGACACTAGTTATAGATTCCGATGCTTCACTACAGGTTTACTGTATCCCTCTGACCTTCTTAATGACGATGAAACACAGAAATTGCATTGGAATTAAATAAAAAGGCACAATGCCTACTTAAGTACAAGAAGACTGACTCTTCCTACTGTATATGTTTTGAACCATTCCTGTGACACTAGTTATAGATTCCGATGCTTCACTTCAGGTTTACTGTATCCCTTGGACCTTCATATTGACGATGAGACACAGAAATTGCATCGGAATTAAATAAAAAGGCACAATGCCGACATAAGTACAAGAAGACTGACTCGTCCTACTGTATACGTTTTGAACCATTCCTGTGACACTAGTTATAGATTCCGATGCTTCACTTCAGGTTTACTGTATCCCTCGGACTTTCTTATTGACGATGAAGCACAGAAATTGCATCGGAATTATATAGAAAAGGCACAATGCCTACTTAAGTACAAGATGACTGACTCATCCTACTATCTATGTTTTGAACCATTCCTGTGACAGTAGTTATAGATTCCGATGCTTCACTTCAGATTTACTGTATCCCTCTGACGTTCTTATTGTCGATGAAACACAGAAATTGCATCGGAATTAAATACAAAAGGCACAATGCCGACTTAAGTACAAGAATACTGACTCTTCTTACTGTCTATGTTTTGAACCATCCCTGTGACACTAGTTATAGATTCCGATGCTTCACTCCAAGGTTACTGTATCCCTTGGACCTTCTTATTGACGATGCAACACAGAAATTGCATCGGAATTAAATACAAAAGGCACAATGCCAACTTAAGTACAAGAAGACTGACACTTCTTACTGACTATGTTTGAACCATTCCTGTGACACTAGTTATAGATTCCGATGTTTCACTCTAGGTTTACCGTATCCCTTGGACCTTTTTATTGACGATGAAACACAGAAATTTCATCGGAATTAAATAAAAAAGGAACACTGCCGACTTAAGTACAAGAAGACTGACTCTTCTTACTGTCTATGTTTTGAACCATTCCTGTGACACTAGTTATTGATTCCGATGCTTCACTCCAGGTTTACTGTATCCCTTGGACCTTCTTATTGACGATGAAACACAGAAATTGCATCGGAATTAAATGCAACCGGCACAATGTCGACTTAAATACAAGAAGACTGATTCTTCTTACTGACTATGTTTTGAACCATTCTTGTGACACTAGTTATAGTTTCCGATGCTTCACTTCAGGTTTACTGTATCCCTTGGACCTACTTATTGACGATGAAACACAGAAATTGCACCGGAATTTAATACAATCGGCACAATGCCGACTTAAGTACAAGAAGACTGACTCTTCTTACTGATTATGTTTTGAACCATTCCTGTGACACTAGTTACAGATTCCGATGCTTCACTTCAGGTTTACTGTATGCCTTGGACCCTCGTATTGACGATGAAACACAGAAATTGCATCGGCATTAAATACAAAAGGCCCAATGCAGACTTGAGTACAAGAAGACTGACTCTTATACCGGCTATATTTTGACCCATTCCTGTGACACTAGTTATAGATTCCGATGCTTCCCTTCAGGTTTACCGTATCCCTCTGACCTTCTTATTGATGATGAAACACAGAAATTGCATCGGCATTAAATACAAAAGGCCCAATGCCGACTTAAGTACAAGAAGACTGACTCTTATTACCGCCTATATTTTGACCCATTCCTGTGACACTAGTTATAGTTTCCGATGCTTCACTTCAGGTTTACTGTATCCCTTGGACCTACTTATTGACGATGAAACACAGAAATTGCATCGGAATTAAATACAAAATGCACAATTCTGACTTAAGCACAATATGATTGACTCTTCTTACTGTCTATGATTTGAACCATTCCTGTGACACTAGTTACAGATTCCGATGCTTAACTCCAGGTTTACTGTATCCCTTGTACCTTCCTACTGACGATGAAATTTAGAAATTGCATCGGAATTAAATACAAAAGGCACAATGCCGACTTAAGTACAAGAAGACTGATTCCTCTTACTGACTATGTTTTGAACCATTCCTTTGACATTAGTTATAGATTCCGATGCTTCACTTCAGGTTTATTTTATCCCTTGGACCTTCTTATTTACGATGAAACACAGAAATTGCATCGGAGTTAAAAAGAAAAGGCTCAATGCCGACTTAAGTACAAGAAACCTGACTCTCCCTAGTGTCTATGCTTTGAACCATTCCTGTGACACTAGTTATAGATTCCGATGCTTCACTTCAAGTTTACTGTATCCCTTGGACCTTCTTGTTGACGATGAAACACAGAAATGGCATTGGAATTAAATAGAAAAGGCACAATGCCGACTTAAGTACAAGAAGCCTGACTCTTCCTAGTGTCTATGTTTTGAACCATTCCTGTGACCCTAGTTTTAGAATCCGATGCTTTACTTAAGGTTGACTGTATCCCTCCGACCTTCTTATTGACGAAGAAACACAGAAATTGCATCGGAATTAAATACAAAAGTCACAATGCCGACTTAACTACAAGACGTCTGACTCTTCTAACTGACTATGTTTTGAACCATTCCTGTGACACTAGTTATAGATTCCGATGCTTCACTTCAGGTTCACTGTATCCCTTGGACCTTCTTATTGACGATGAAACACAGAAATTGCATCGGAATTAAATACAAAAGGCACAATGCTGACTTAAGTACAAGAAGACTGACTCTTCTTACTGTCTATGTTTGAACCATTCCTGTGACACTAGTTCTAGATTCCGATGCTACACTTCAGTTCTACTGTATCCCTCAGACCTTCTTATTGACGATGAAACACAGAAATTGCATCGGAATTAAATACAAAAGGCACAATGCCGACTTAAGTACAAGAGCACTGACTCTTCAATCTGACTATGCTTTGAACCATTCCTGTGACACTAATTATAGATTCCGATGATTCACTTCAGGTTTACTGTATCCCTTGGACCTTCTTATTGACGATGAAACACAGCAATTGCATCGCAATTAAATAGATAAGGCACAATGCCGACTTAAGTACAAGAAGACTGACTCTTGATACTTTCTATGTTTTGAACCATTCCTGTGACACTAGTTACAGATTCCGATGCTTCACTTCAGGTTCACTGTATCCCTCTGCCCTTCTTATTGACGATGAAACACAGAAATTTCATCTGAATTAAATAGAAATGGCACAATGCCGACTTAAGTACAAAAGGACTGACTCTTCTTCTGTCTATGTTTTGAACAATTCCTGTGACACTAGTTATAGATTTCGATGCTTCACTTAGGGTTTACTGTATCCCTTGGACCTTCTAATTGAGGATGAAACACAGAAATTGCATCGGAATTTAATACAAATGGCACAATGCCGACTTAAGTACAAGAAGACTGACTCTTCTTACTGACCATGTTTAGAACCATTCCTGTGACACTAGTTATAGATTCTGATGCTTAACTTCAGGTTTACTGTATCCCTTGGACCTTCTTATTGGCGATGAAACACAGAAATTGCATCGGAATTAAATACAAAAGGCACAATGCCGACTTAAGTACAAGAAGACTGACTCATCTTACTGTCTATGTTTTGAACCATTCCTGTGACACTAGTTATAGTTTCCGATGCTTCACTCCAGGTTTTCTGTATCCCTTGGACCTTCATATTGACGATGAAAGACAGAAATTGCATCGGAATTAAATACAAATGGCACATGCCGACTTAATACAAGAAGACTGACTCTTCTTCTGTCTATGCTTTGAACCATTCCTGTGTTACTAGTTATTGATTTCGATGCTTCACTTCAGGTTTACTGTATCCCTTGGACCTTCTTGTTTGCGATGAAACACAGAAATTGCATCGGAATTAAATACAAAAGGCACAATGCCGACTGAAGTACAAGAAGACTGACTCATCTTTCTGTCTATGTTTTGAACCATTCCTGTGACACTAGTTATAAATTCCGATGCTTCACTCCTGGTTTACTGTATCCCTTGGACCTTCTTATTGACGTTGAAACACAGAAATTGCATCGGAATTAAATACAAAAGCACAATGCCGACTTAAGTACAAGAAGACTGACTCTTCTTACTGACTATGTTTTGAACCATTCCTGTGAGACTAGTTATAGATTCCGATGCTTCACTTCAGGTTTACTGTATCCCTCTGACCTTCTTATTGACGATAAAACACAGAAATTGCATCGGAATTAAATACAAAAGACACATTGCCGACTTAAGTACAAGAAGTCTCACTGTTCACACTGTCTATGTTTTGAACTATTCCTGTGACACTAGTTATAGATTCCGATGCTTCACTTCACGTTTACTGTATCCCTTGGACCTTCCTATTGGCGATGAGACACAGAAATCGCATCGGAATTGAATTGAAAAGGCACAATGCCGACTTAAGTACAAGAAGACTGACTCTACCTACTCTCTATGTTTTGAAGCATTCCTGTGACTCTAGTTTTTTATTCCGATGCTCCACTTGAGTTTTTTTGTGTCACTCAGACCTTCTTATGGACGATGAAACACAGAAATAGCATCGGAATTAAATACAAAAGGCACAATGCCGACTTAAGTACAAGAAGTCTCACTGTTCACACTTTCTATGTTTTGAACTATTCCTGTGACACTAGTTATAGATTTCGATGCTTCACTTCAGGTTTACTGTATCCCTTGGACCTTCTTATTGACGATAAAACACAGAAATTACATCGGAATTAAATACAAAAGGCACAATACCGACTTAAGTACAAGATGACTGACTCTTCTTACTGTCTATGCTTTGAACCATTCCTATGACACTAGTTATAGATTCCGATGCTTCACTTCAGATTTACTGTATCCACCTGACGTTCTTTTTGACGATGAAACACAGAAATTGTGTCGCAATTAAATATAAAAGGCACAATGCCGAATTAAGTACAAGAAGACTGACTCTTCTTACTGTCTATGTTATGAACCATTCCAGTGACACTAGTTATAGAGTCCGATGCTTCACTCTAGGTTTACTGTACCCCTTGGACCTTCATATTGACGATGAAACACAGAAATTGCATCGGAATTAAATAAAAAAGGCACAATGCCGACTTAAGTACAAGAAGACTGACTCTTCTTTCTGTCTATGTTTTGAACCATTCCTGTGACACTAGTTACAGACTCCGATGCTTCACTTCAGGTTTACTGTATCCCTTGGACCTACTTATTGACGATGAAACACAGAAATTGCATCGGAATTAAATACAAAATGCACAATTCTGACTTAAGCACAATATGATTGACTCTTCTTACTGTCTATGATTTGAACCATTCCTGTGACACTAGTTAAAGATTCCGATGCTTAACTCCAGGTTTACTGTATCCCTTGTACCTTCTTACTGACGATGAAATTTAGAAATTGCATCGGAATTAAATACAAAAGGCACAATGCCGACTTAAGTACAAGAAGACTGACTCCTCTTACTGACTATGTTTTGAACCATTCCTTTGACATTAGTTATAGATTCCGATGCTTCACTTCAGGTTTATTTTATCCCTTGGACCTTCTTATTTACGATGAAACACAGAAATTGCATCGGAGTTAAAAAGAAAAGGCTCAATGCCGACTTAAGTACAAGAAACCTGACTCTTCCTAGTGTCTATGCTTTGAACCATTCCTGTGACACTAGTTATAGATTCCGATGCTTCACTTCAAGTTTACTGTATCCCTTGGACCTTCTTGTTGACGATGAAACACAGAAATGGCATTGGAATTAAATAGAAAAGGCACAATGCCGACTTAAGTACAAGAAGCCTGACTCTTCCTAGTGTCTATGTTTTGAACCATTCCTGTGACCCTAGTTTTAGAATCCGATGCTTCACTTAAGGTTGACTGTATCCCTCCGACCTTCTTATTGACGAAGAAACACAGAAATTGCATCGGAATTAAATACAAAAGTCACAATGCCGACTTAACTACAAGACGTCTGACTCTTTTAACTGACTATGTTTTGAACCATTCCTGTGACACTAGTTATAGATTCCGATGCTTCACTTCAGGTTCACTGTATCCCTTGGACCTTCTTATTGACGATGAAACACAGAAATTGCATCGGAATTAAATACAAAAGGCACAATGCTGACTTAAGTACAAGAAGACTGACTCTTCTTACTGTCTATGTTTGAACCATTCCTGTGACACTAGTTCTAGATTCCGATGCTACACTTCAGTTCTACTGTATCCCTCAGACCTTCTTATTGACGATGAAACACAGAAATTGCATCGGAATTAAATACAAAAGGCACAATGCCGACTTAAGTACAAGAGCACTGACTCTTCAATCTGACTATGCTTTGAACCATTCCTGTGACACTAATTATAGATTCCGATGATTCACTTCAGGTTTACTGTATCCCTTGGACCTTCTTATTGACGATGAAACACAGCAATTGCATCGCAATTAAATAGATAAGGCACAATGCCGACTTAAGTACAAGAAGACTGACTCTTGATACTGTCTATGTTTTGAACCATTCCTGTGACACTAGTTATAGATTCCGATGCTTCACTTCAGGTTCACTGTATCCCTCTGCCCTTCTTATTGACGATGAAACACAGAAATTTCATCTGAATTAAATAGAAATGGCACAATGCCGACTTAAGTACAAAAAGACTGACTCTTCTTCTGTCTATGTTTTGAACAATTCCTGTGACACTAGTTATAGATTTCGATGCTTCACTTAGGGTTTACTGTATCCCTTGGACCTTCTAATTGAGGATGAAACACAGAAATTGCATCGGAATTTAATACAAATGGCACAATGCCGACTTAAGTACAAGAAGACTGACTCTTCTTACTGACCATGTTTAGAACCATTCCTGTGACACTAGTTATAGATTCTGATGCTTAACTTCAGGTTTACTGTATCCCTTGGACCTTCTTATTGGCGATGAAACACAGAAATTGCATCGGAATTAAATACAAAAGGCACAATGCCGACTTAAGTACAAGAAGACTGACTCATCTTACTGTCTATGTTTTGAACCATTCCTGTGACACTAGTTATAGTTTCCGATGCTTCACTCCAGGTTTTCTGTATCCCTTGGACCTTCATATTGACGATGAAAGACAGAAATTGCATCGGAATTAAATACAAATGGCACATGCCGACTTAATACAAGAAGACTGACTCTTCTTCTGTCTATGCTTTGAACCATTCCTGTGTTACTAGTTATTGATTTCGATGCTTCACTTCAGGTTTACTGTATCCCTTGGACCTTCTTGTTTGCGATGAAACACAGAAATTGCATCGGAATTAAATACAAAAGGCACAATGCCGACTGAAGTACAAGAAGACTGACTCATCTTTCTGTCTATGTTTTGAACCATTCCTGTGACACTAGTTATAAATTCCGATGCTTCACTCCTGGTTTACTGTATCCCTTGGACCTTCTTATTGACGTTGAAACACAGAAATTGCATCGGAATTAAATACAAAAGCACAATGCCGACTTAAGTACAAGAAGACTGACTCTTCTTACTGACTATGTTTTGAACCATTCCTGTGAGACTAGTTATAGATTCCGATGCTTCACTTCAGGTTTACTGTATCCCTCTGACCTTCTTATTGACGATAAAACACAGAAATTGCATCGGAATTAAATACAAAAGACACAATGCCGACTTAAGTACAAGAAGTCTCACTGTTCACACTGTCTATGTTTTGAACTATTCCTGTGACACTAGTTATAGATTCCGATGCTTCACTTCACGTTTACTGTATCCCTTGGACCTTCCTATTGGCGATGAGACACAGAAATCGCATCGGAATTGAATTGAAAAGGCACAATGCCGACTTAAGTACAAGAAGACTGACTCTACCTACTCTCTATGTTTTGAAGCATTCCTGTGACTCTAGTTTTTTATTCCGATGCTCCACTTGAGTTTTTTTGTGTCACTCAGACCTTCTTATGGACGATGAAACACAGAAATAGCATCGGAATTAAATACAAAAGGCACAATGCCGACTTAATTACAAGAAGTCTCACTGTTCACACTTTCTATGTTTTGAACTATTCCTGTGACACTAGTTATAGATTTCGATGCTTCACTTCAGGTTTACTGTATCCCTTGGACCTTCTTATTGACGATAAAACACAGAAATTACATCGGAATTAAATACAAAAGGCACAATACCGACTTAAGTACAAGATGACTGACTCTTCTTACTGTCTATGCTTTGAACCATTCCTATGACACTAGTTATAGATTCCGATGCTTCACTTCAGATTTACTGTATCCACCTGACGTTCTTTTTGACGATGAAACACAGAAATTGTGTCGCAATTAAATATAAAAGGCACAATGCCGAATTAAGTACAAGAAGACTGACTCTTCTTACTGTCTATGTTATGAACCATTCCAGTGACACTAGTTATAGAGTCCGATGCTTCACTCTAGGTTTACTGTACCCCTTGGACCTTCATATTGACGATGAAACACAGAAATTGCATCGGAATTAAATAAAAAAGGCACAATGCCGACTTAAGTACAAGAAGACTGACTCTTCTTACTGACTATGGTTTGAACCATTCCTGTGACACTAGTTATAGATTCCGATGCTTCACTTCAGGTTTACTGTATCCCTTGGACCTTCTTATTGACGATGAAACACAGCAATTGCATCGAAATTAAATAGAAAAGGCACAATGCCGACTTAAGTACAAGAAGACTGACTCTTCCTACTGTCTATGTTTTGAACCATTTGTGTGACACTAGTTATAGATTACGATGCTTCACTTCAGGTTTAATGTATCCCTCTGCCCTTCTTATTGACGATGAAACACAGAAATTGCATCGGAATTAAATACAAAAGTCACAATGCCGACGTAAGTACAAGAACACTGACTCTTCTTCTGTCTATGTTTTGAACAATTCCTGTGACACTAGTTATAGATTTCGATGCTTCACTGCAGGTTTACTGTATCCCATGGGCCTTCGTAGTGACGATGAAACACAGAAATTGCATCGGAATTAAATACAAATGGCACATGCCGACTTAATACAAGAAGACTGACTCTTCTTACTGGCTATGCTTTGAACCATTCCTGTGACACTAGATATAGATTCCGATGCTCCACTTCAGGTTTACGATATCCCTCTGACCTTCTTATTGTCGGTAAAACACAGAAATTACATCGGAATTAAATATTAAAGGCACAATGCCGACTTAAGTACAAGAAGAATGATTCTTCTTACTGACTATGTTTGAATCATTTTTATGACACTAGTTATAGATTCCGATGCTTCACTTCAGGTTTACTGTATCCCTCTGTCCCTCTTATTGACGATGAAACACAGAAATTGCATCGGAATTAAATACAAAAGGCACAATGCCGACTTAAGTACATGTAAACAGACTTTTCCTACTGTCCATGTTTTGAACCTTTCCTGTGACACTAGTTATAGATTCCGATGGTTCACATCAGGTTTACTGTATCCCTCTGCCCTTATTATTGACGATGAAACACAGAAATAGCATCGGAATTAAATACAAAAGGCCCAATGCCAACTTAAGTACAAGAAGACTGACTCTTCTTACAGACAATGTTTTGAACTATTCCTGTGACACTAGTGATAGATTCTGATGCTTCACTTCAGGTTTACTGTATCCCTTGGACCTTCTTATTGGCGATGAAACACAGAAATTGCATCGGAATTAAATACAAACGGCACAATGCCGACTTATGTACAAGAAGACTGACTCTTCTTACTGACTATGGTTTGAACCATTCCTGTGACACTAGTTATAGATTCCGATGCTTCACTTCAGGTTTACTGTATCCCTTGGACCTTCTTATTGACGATGAAACACAGCAATTGCATCGGAATTAAATAGAAAAGGCACAATGCCGACTTAAGTACAAGAAGACTGACTCTACCTACTCTCTATGTTTTGAAGCATTCCTGTGACACTAGTTTTTTATTCCGATGCTCCACTTGAGTTTTTTTGTGTCACTCGGACCTTCTCTTGGACGGTGAAACACAGAAATAGCATCGGAATTAAATACAAAAGGCACAATGCCGACATAAGCACAAGAAGACTGAATCTTCCAACTCTCTTTGTTTTGAACCATTACTGTGACACTAGTTATAGATTCCGATGCTTCACTTCAGGTTTACTGTATCCCTCTGACCTTCTTATTGACGATGAAACACAGAAATTGCATCGGAATTATATGCAAAAGGCACAATGCCGACTTAAGTATAAGAAGACTGACTCTTCTTCTGTCTATGTTTTGAACCATTCCTGTGACACTAGTTATAGATTTCGATGCTTCACTTCAGGTTTACTGTATCCCTTGGACCTTCTTATTGACGATAAAACACAGAAATTACATCGGAATTAAATACAAAAGGCACAATGCCGACATAAGTACAAGATGACTGACCCTTCTTACTGTCTATGCTTTGAACCATTACTATGACACTAGTTATAGTTTCCGATGCTTCACTTCAGATTTACTGTATCCACCTGACGTTCTTATTGACGATGAAACGCAGAAATTGTGTCGCAATTAAATATAAAAGGCACAATGCCGAATTAAGTACAAGAAGACTGACTCTTCTTACTGTCTATGTTATGAACCATTCCAGTGACACTAGTTATAGAGTCCGATGCTTCACTATAGGTTTACTGTACCCCTTGGACCTTCTTATTGACGATGAAACACAGAAATTGCATCGGAATTAAATAAAAAAGGCACAATGCCGACTTAAGTACAAGAAGACTGACTCTTCTTACTGTCTATGTTTTGAACCATTCCTGTGACACTAGTTACAGATTCCGATGCTTCACTTCAGGTTTACTGTATCACTTGGACATCATTATTGACGATGAAACACAGAAATTGCATCGGAATTAAATACAAAATGCACAATGCCGACTTAAGTACAAGAAGACTGACTCTTCTTACTGACTATGTTTTGAACAAATCCTGTTACACTAGTTACAGATTCTGATGCTTCACTTCAGGTTAACTGTATCCCTTGGACCTTCTTATTGGCTATGAAACACAGAAATTTCATCGGAATTAAATAAAAACGGCACAATGCCGACTTATGTACAAGAAGACTGACTCTTCTTACTGACTATGGTTTGAACCATTCCTGTGACACTAGTTATAGATTCCGATGCTTCACTTCAGGTTTACTGTATCCCTCTGACCTTCTTATTGACGATGAAACACAGAAATTGCATCGGAATTATATGCATGAGGCACAATGCCGACTTAAGTACAAGAAGACTGACTCTTCTTCTGTCTATGTTTTGAACCATTCCTGTGACACTAGTTATAGATTTCGATGCTTCACTTCAGGTTTACTGTATCCCTTGGACCTTCTTATTGACGATAAAACACAGAAATTACATCGGAATTAAATACAAATGGCACATGCCGACTTAATACAAGAAGACTGACTCTTCTTACTGGCTATGCTTTGAACCATTCCTGTGACACTAGTTATAGATTCCGATGCTGCACTTCAGGATTACGGTATCCCTCTGACCTTCTTATTGTCGGTAAAACACAGAAATTACATCGGAATTAAATACAAAAGGCACAATGCCGACTTAAGTACAAGAAGACTGATTCTTCTTACTGACTATGTTTGAATCATTCTTATGACACTAGTTATAGATTTGGATGCTTCACTTCAAGTTTACTGTATCCCTCTGTCCCTCTTATTGACGATGAAACACAGAAATTGCATCGGAATTAAATACAAAAGGCACAATGCCGACTTAAGTACATGTAGACAGACTTTTCCTACTGTCTATGTTTTGAACCTTTCCTGTGACACTAGTTATAGATTCCGATGGTTCACATCAGGTTTACTGTATCCCTGTGCCCTTCTTATTGACGATGAAACACAGAAATAGCATCGGAATTAAATATAAAAGGCACAATGCCGACTTATGTACAAGGAGACTGACTCTTCTTACTGTCTATGTTTTGAACCATTCCTGTGACACTAGTTATAGAGTCCGATGCTTCACTCTAGGTTTACTGTATCCCTCGGATCTTCTTATTGACGTTGCAAATCAGAAATTGCATCGGAATTAAATACAAAAGGCCAAATGCCGACTTAAGTACAAGAAGACTGACTCTTCTTACTGACTATGTCTTGAACTCTTCCTGTGAGACTAGTGATAGATTCTGATGCTTTACTTCAGGTTTACTGTATTCCTTGGACTTTCTTGTTGGCGATGAAACACAGAAATTGCATCGGAATTAAATACAAAATGCACAATGCCGACTTAACTACAAGAAGACTGACTCATCTTTCTGTCTATGTTTTGAACCATTCCTGTGACACTAGTTATAAATTCCGATGCTTCACTCCAGGTTTACTGTATCCCTTGGACCTTATTACTGACGTTGAAACACAGAAATTGCATCGGAATTAAATACAAAAGTACAATGCCGACTTAAGTACAAGAAGACTGACTCTTCTTACTGACTATGTTTTGAACCATTCCTGTGACAGTAGTTATAGATTCCGATGCTTCACTTCAGGTTTACTGTATCCCTCTGTCCTTCTTATTGACGATAAAACACAGAAATTGCATCGGAATTAAATGCAATAGGCACAATGCCGTCTTAAGTACAAGAAGGCTGACTCTTCTCACTTTCTATGTTTTGAACCATTCCTGTGACACTAGTTATAGATTCCGATGCTTCACTTCACGTTTACTGTATCCCTTGGACCATCGTATTGGCGATGAGACACATAAATCGCATCGGAATTAAATAGAAAAGGCACAATGCCGACTTAAGTACAAGAAGGCTGACTCTTCCTACTCTCTATGTTTTGAACCATTCCTGTTACACTAGTTTTTTAATCCGATGCTCCCCTTGAGGTTTTTTGTATCACTCGGACCCTCTTATGGAGGATGAAACACTGAAATTGCATCGGAATAAAATACAAAAGGCACAATGCCGACTTAAGTACAAGAAGACTGAATCTTCCAACTCTCTATGTTTTGAACCATTCCTGTGACACTACTTATAGATTCCGATGCTTCACTTCAGGTTTACTGTATCCCTCTGACCTTCTTATTGACGATGAAACACAGAAATTGCATCGGAATTAAATACAAAAGGCACAATGACGACTTAAGTACAAGAACACTGACTCTTCTAGTGTCTATGTTTTGAACCATTCCTGTGACACTAGTTATAGATTTCGATTCTTCACTTCAAATTTACTGTATCCCTTGGACCTTCTTATTGGCGATGAAACACAGAAATTGCATCGGAATTAAATACAAAAGGCACAATGCCGACTTAAGTACAAGAAGACTGACTCTTCTTACTGACTATGTTTTGAACTCTTCCTGTGACACTAGTGATAGATTCTGATGCCTCACTTCAGCTTTACTGTATCTCTTGGACTTTCTTGATGACGATGAAACACAGAAATTGCATCGGAATTAAATACAAAAGGCACAATGCCGACTTAAGTGCAAGAAGACTCACTCTTCTTATTGACTATGTTTTGAACCATTCCTGTGACACTAGTTATATATTCCGATGCTTCACTTCAGGTTTACTGTATCCCTCTGACCTTCTTATTGACGATAAAACACATATATTACATCGGAATTAAATACAAAAGGCACAATGCCGACTTAAGTGCAAGATGACTGACTCTTCTTACTGTCTATGTTTTGAACCATTCCTATGACACTAGTTATTGATTCCGATGCTTCACTTCAGATTTACTGTATCCCTCTGACGTTCTTATTGACGATGAAACACAGAAATTGTCTCGGAATTAAATATAAAAGGCACAATGCCGACTTATGTACAAGGAGACTGACTCTTCTTACTGTCTATGTTTTGAACCATTCCTGTGACACTAGTTATAGAGTCCGATGCTTCACTCTAGGTTTACTGTATCCCTCGGACCTTCTTATTGACGATGAAACACAGAAATTGCATCGGAATTAAATAAAAAAGGCACAATGCCGACTTAAGTACAAGAAGACTGACTCTTCTTACTGTCTATGTTTGAACCATTCCCGTGACACTAGTTACAGATTCCGATGCTTCACTCCAGGTTTACTGTATCCCTTCGACCTTCTTATTGACGATGAAACACAGAAATTGCATCGGAATTAAATTGAAAAGGCACAATGCCGACTTAAGTACAAGAAGACTGACTCTTCTTACTGACTATGTTTTGAACTAATCCTGTTACACTAGTTATAGATTCTGATGCTTCACTTCAGGTTTACTGTATCCCTTGGACCTTCTTATTGGCAATGAAACACAGATATTGCATTGGAATTAAATACAATAGGCACAATGCCGACTTAAGTACAAGAAGCCCGACTCTTCTTACTGACTATGTGTTGAACCATTCCTGAGACACTAGTTATAGAATCTGATGCTTCACTGCAGGTTTACTGTATCCCTTGGACCCTCTTATTGACGATGAAACACAGAAATTGCACCGGAATGAAATACAAAAGGCACAATGCCGACTTAAGTACAAGAAGACTGACTCTTCTTAATGACTATGTTTTGAACCATTCCTGTGACATTGGATATAGATTCCGATGCTTCACTTCAGATTTACTGAATCCCTCTGACATTCTTATTTACGATGAAACACAGAAATTGCATCGGAATTAAATACTAAAGGCACAATGCCGAATTAAGTACAAGAAGACTGACTCTTCTTACAGTCGATGTTTTGAACCAATCCTGTGACACTAGTTATAGATTCCGATGCTTCACTCCAGGTTTACTGTATCCCTTGGGCCTTCTTATTGATGATGAAACACAGAAATTCCATCGGAATTAAATAAAAAAGGCACAATGCCGACTTAAGTACAAGAAGACAGACTCTTCTTACTGTCTATTTTTGAACCATTCCTGTAACACTAGCTATAGATTCCGATGCTTCACTCCAGTTTTACTGTATCCCTCTGCCCTTCTTATTGACGATGAAACACAGAAATGGCATCGGAATTAAATACAAAAGGCACAATGCCGACGAAAGTACAAGAAGACTGACTCTTCTTCTGTCTATGTTTTGAACAATTCCTGTGACACTAGTTATAGATTCCGATGCTTCACTTCAGGTTTACTGTATCCCTTGGACATTCTTATTGACGATGAAACACAGAAATTGCATCGGAATTAATTATAAAAGGCACAATGCCGACTTAAGTACAAGAAGACTGACTCTTCCCAATGTCTATGTTTTGAACCATTCCTGTGACACTAGTTATAGATTCCGATGCTTCACTTCAGGTTGTCTGTATCCCTTGGACCTTCTAACTGACGATGAAACACAGAAATTCCATCGGAATTAAATACAAAAGGCACAATGCCGACTTAAGTACAAGAGAATGACTCTTCTTAGTGACTATGTTTTGCTCCATTCCTGTGACACTAGTTATAGGCTCTGATGCTTCACTTCAGGTTTACTGTATCCCTTGGACCTTCTTATTGAAGATGAAACACAGAAATTGTATCGGAATTAAATACTAAAGGCACAATGCCGACTTAAGTACAAGAATACTGACTCTTCTTACTGTCTATGTTTTGAACCATCACTGTGACACTAATTATAGATTACGACGCTTCACTCCAGGTTTACTGTATCCCTTGGACCTTCTTATTGACGATGAAACACAGAAATTGAATCGGAATTAAATACAAAAGGCACAATGCCGACTTAAGTACAAGAAGACTGACTCTTCTTACTGACTAGGTATTGAACTGATCCTGTTACACTAGTTATAGATTCTGATGCTTCACTTCAGGTTTACTGTATCCCTTGGACCTTCTTATTGGCGATGAAACACAGAAATTGCATCTGAATTAAATACAAAAGCCACAATGCCGACTTATGTACAAGAAGACTGACTCTTCTTACTGACTATGTTTTGAACAATTCCTGTGACACTAGTTACAGATTCCGATGCTTCACTTCAGGTTTACTGTATCCCTCTGTCCCTCTTATTGACGATGAAACACAGAAATTGCATAGGAATTAAATACAAAAGGCACAATGCCGACTTAAGTACATGTAGACTGATTTTTCCTACTGTCTATGTTTTGAACCATTCCTGTGACACTAGTTATAGATTCCGATGGTTCACTTCAGGTTTACTGTATCCCTCTGCCCTTCTTAATGCCGATGAAACACAGAAATAGCATCGGAATTAAATAGAAAAGGCACAATGCCGACTTAAGTACAAGAAGACTGTCTCTTCTTCTGTCTATGTTTTGAACCATTTATGTGTTACTAGTTATAGATTTCGATGCTTCACTTCAGGTTTACTGTATCCCTTGGACCTTCGTATTGGCGATGAAACACAGAAATTGCATCGGAATTAAATACAAAATGCACAATGCCGACTAAAGTACAAGAAGACTGACTCATCTTTCTGTCTATGTTTTGAACCGTTCCTGTGACACTAGTTATAAATTCCGATGCTTCACTCCAGGTTTACTGTATCCCTTGGACCTTATTACTGACGTTGAAACACAGAAATTGCATCGGAATTAAATACAAAAGCACAATGCCGACTTAAGTACAAGAAGACTGACTCTTCTTACTGACTATGCTTTGAACCATTCCTGTGACAGTAGTTATAGATTCCGATGCTTCACTTCACGTTTACTGTATCCCTTGCACCTTCGTATTGGCGATGAGACACATAAATCGCATCGGAATTAAATAGAAAAGGCACAATGCCGACTTAAGTACAAGAAGGCTGACTCTTCCTACTCTCTATGTTTTGAACCATTCCTGTTACACTAGTTTTTATTCCGATGCTCCACTTGCGGTTTTTTGTATCACTCGGACCCTCTTATGGACGAAGAAACACAGAAATTGTATCGGAATAAAATACAAAAGGCACAATGCCGACTTAAGTACAAGAAGACTGACTCTTCTTCTGTCTATGTTTTGAACCATTCCTGTGTTACTAGTTATAGATTCCGATGCTTCACTTCAGGTTTACTGTATCCCTCTGACCTTCTTATTGACGATGAAACACAGAAATTGCATCGGAATTAAATACAAAAGGCACAATGCCGACTTAAGTACAAGAACACTGACTCTTCTACTGTCTATGTTTTGAACCATTCCTGTGACACTAGTTATAGATTTCGATGCTTAACTTTAGGTTTACTGTATCCCTTGGACCTTCTTATTGGCGATGAAACACAGAAATTGTGTCGGAATTAATATATAAAAGGCACAATGCCGACTTATATACAAGGAGACTGACTCTTCTTACTGTCTATGTTTTGAACCATTCCTGTGACACTAGTTATAGAGTCCGATGCTTCACTCTAGGTTTACTGTATCCCTTGGACCTTCTTATTGACGATGAAACACAGAAATTGCATCGGAATTAAATAAAAAAGGCACAATGCCGACTTAAGTACAAGAAGACCGACTCTTCTTACTGACTATGTGTTGAACCATTCCTGAGACACTAGTTATAGAATCTGATGCTTCACTTCAGGTTTACTGTATCCCTTGGACCCTCTTATTGACGATGAAACACAGAAATTGCATGGGAATTAAATACAAAAGGCACAATGCCGACTTAAGTACAAGAAGACTGACTCTTCTTAATGACTATGTTTTGAACCATTCCTGTGACATTAGATATAGATTCCGATGCTTCACTTCAGATTTATTGAATCCCTCTGACTTTCTTATGGACGATGAAACACAGAAATTGCATCGGAATTAAATACAAAAGGCACAATGCCGACGAAAGTTCAAGAAGACTGACTCTTCTTCTGTCTATGTTTTGAACAATTCCTGCGACACTAGTTATAGATTCCGATGCTTCACTTCAGGTTTACTGTATCCCTTGGACCTTCTTATTGACGATGAAACACAGAAATTGCATCGGAAATAATTATTAAAGGCACAATGCCGACTTAAGTACATGAAATTGACTCTTCCCACTGTCTATGTTTTGAACCATTCCTGTGACACTAGTTATAGATTCCGATGCTTCACTTCAGGTTGTTTGTATCCTTTGGACCTTCTTATTGACGATGAAACACAGAAATTGCATCGGAATTAAGTACAAAAGGCACATTGCCGACTTAAGTACAAGAGAATGACTCTTCTTGGTGACTATGTTTTGATCCATTCCTGTGACACTAGTTATAGGCTCTGATGCTTCACTTCAGGTTTACTGTATCCCTTGGACCTTCTTATTGGAGATGAAACACAGAAATTGTATCGGAATAAAATACAAAAGGCACAATGCCGACTTAAGTACAAGAATACTGACTCTTTTTACTGTCTATGTTTGAACCATCACTGTGACACTAATTATAGATTACGATGCTTCAGTCCAGGTTTACTGTATCCCTTGGACCTTCTTATTGACGATGAAACACAGAAAATGCATCGGAATTAAATACAAAAGGCAAAATGCCGACTTAAGTACAAGAAGACTGACTCTTCTTACTGACTATGTATTGAACTAAACCTGTTACACTAGTTATAGATTCTGATGCTTCACTTCAGGTTTACTGTATCCCTTGGACCTTCTTATTGGCGATGAAACACAGAAATTGCATCGGAATTAAATTCAAAAGCCACAATGCCGACTTATGTACAAGAAGACTGACTCTTCTTACTGACTATGTTTTGAACAATTCCTGTGACACAAGTTATGGATTCCGATGCTTCACTTCAGGTTTACTGTATCCCTCTGTCCCTCTTATTGACGATGAAACACAGAAATTGCATAGGAATTAAATACAAAAGGCACAATGCCGACTTAAGTACATGTAGACTGACTTTTCCTACTGTCTATGTTTTGAACCATTCCTGTGACACTAGTTATACATTCCGATGGTTCACTTCAGGTTTACTGTATCCCTCTGCCCTTCTTAATGCCGATGAAACACAGAAATAGCATCGGAATCAAATAGAAAAGGCACAATGCCGACTTAAGTACAAGAAGACTGACTCTTCTTCTGTCTATGTTTTGAACCATTCCTGTGTTACTAGTTATAGATTTCGATCTTCACTTCAGGTTTACTGTATCCCTTGGACCTTCGTATTGGCGATGAAACACAGAAATTGCATCGGAATTAAATACAAAATGCCAAATGCCGACTTAAGTACAAGAAGACTGACTCTTCTCAGTGACTATGCTTTGAACTATTCCTGTGACACTAGTGATAGATTCTGATGCTTCACTTCAGGTTTACTGTATCCCATGGACTTTCTTGTTGGCGATGAAACACAGAAATTGCATCGGAATGAAATACAAAAGGCATAATGCCGACTTAAGTACAAGAAGACTGACTCATCTTTCTGTCTATGTTTTGAACCATTCCTGTGACACTAGTTATAAATTCCGATGCTTCACTCCAGGTTTACTGTATCCCTAGGACCTTCTTATTGACGTTGAAACACAGAAATTGCATCGGAATTAAATACAAAAGCACAATGCCGACTTAAGAACAAGAAGACTGACTCTACTTACTGACTATGTTTTGAACCATTCCTGTGACACTAGTTATAGATTCCGATGCTTCACTTCAGGTTTACTGTATCCCTCTGACATTCTTATTGACGATATAACACAGAAATTGCATCGGAATTAAATACAAAAGACACAATGCCGACTTAAGTACAAGAAGACTGACTCTTCTTCTGTCTATGTTTTGAACAATTCCTGTGACACTAGTTATAGATTCCGATGCTTCACTTCAGGTTTACTGTATCCCTTGGACCTTCTTATTGACGATGAAACACAGAAATTGCATCGGAATTAAATACAAAAGGCACAATGCCGACTTAAGTACAAGAAGACTGACTCTTCTTACTGTCTATGTTTGAACCATTCCTGTGACACTAGTTACTGATTTCGATGCTTCACTCCAGGTTTACTGTATTCCTTCGACCTTCTTATTGACGATGAAACACAGAAATTGCATCGGAATTAAATAGAAAAGGCACAATGCCGACTTAAGTACAAGAAGACTGACTCTTCTTACTGACTATGTTTTGAACTAATCCTGTTACACTAGTTATAGATTCTGATGCTTCACTTCAGGTTTACTGTATCCCTTGGACCTTCTTATTGGCAATGAAACACAGATATTGCATCGGAATTAAATGCAATAGGCACAATGCCGACTTAAGTACAAGAAGACTGACTCTTCTTACAGACTATGTGTTGAACCATTCCTGTGACACTAGTTATAGATTCTGATGCTTCACTTCAGGTTTACTGTATCCCTTGGACCCTCTTATTTACGATGAAACACAGAAATTGCATCGGAATTAAATACAATAGGCACAATGCCGACTTCAGTACAAGAAGACTGACTCTTCTTAATGACTATGTTTTGAACCATTCCTGTGACACTAGATATAGATTCCGATGCTTCACTTCAGATTTACTGTTTCCCTCTGACCTTCTTATTGACGATGAAACACAGAAATTGCATCGGAATTAAATACTAAAGGCACAATGCCGAATTAAGTACAAGAAGACTGACTCTTCTTACAGTCGATGTTTTGAACCAATCCTGTGACACTTGTTATAGATTCCGATGCTTCACTCCAGGTTCACTGTATCCCTTGGACCATCTTATTGACGATGAAACACAAAAATTGCATCGGAATTAAATACAAAAGGCACAATGCCGACTTAAGTACAAGAAGACTGACTCTTCCCACTGTCTATGTTTTGAACCATTCCTGTGACACTAGTTATAGATTCCGATGCTTCACTTCAGGTTGTCTGTATCCCTTGGACCTTCTTATTGACGATGAAACACAGAAATTGCATCGGAAATAAATACAAAAGGCACAATGCCGACGTAAGTACAAGAAGACTGACTCTTCTTCTGTCTATGTTTTGAACAATTCCTGTGACACTAGTAATAGATTTCGATTGTTCACTTCAGGTTTACTGTATCCCTTGGACCTCCTTATTGACGATGAAACACAGAAATTGCATCGGAATTAAATACAAAAGGCACAATGCCGACTTAAGTACAAGAAGACTGAGTCTTCCCACTGTCTATGTTTTGAACCATTCCTGTGACACTAGTTGTAGATTCCGATGCTTCACTTCAGGTTGTCTGTATCCCTTGGACCTTCTTATTGACGATGAAACACAGAAATTGCATCGGAATTAAATACAAAAGGCACAATGCCGACGTAAGTACAAGTTGACTGACTCTTCTTCTGTCTATGTTTTGAACCATTCCTGTGTTACTAGTTATAGATTTCGATGCTTCACTTCAGGTTTACTGTATCCCTTGGACCTTCGTATTGGCGATGAAACACAGAAATTGCATCGGAATTAAATACAAAATGCACAATGCCGACTTAAGTACAAGAAGACTGACTCATCTTTCTGTCTATGTTTTGAACCATTCCTGTGACACTAGTTATAAATTCCGATGCTTCACTCCAGGTTTACTGTATCCCTTGGACCTTATTATTGACGTTGAAACACAGAAATTGCATCGGAATTAAATACAAAAGCACAATGCCGACTTAAGTACAAGACGACTGACTCTTCTTACTGACTATGCTTTGAACCATTCCTGTGACAGTAGTTATAGATTCCGATGCTTCACTTCACGTTTACTGTATCCCTTGGACCTTCGTATTGGCGATGAGACACATAAATCGCATCGGAATTAAATAGAAAAGGCACAATATCGACTTAAGTACAAGAAGGCTGACTCTTCCTACTCTCTATGTTTTGAACCATTCCTGTTACACAATTTTTTATTCCGATGCTCCACTTGCGGTTTTTTGTATCTCTCGGACCCTCTTATGGACGATGAAACACAGAAATTGCATCGGAATAAAATACAAAAGGCACAATGCCGACTTAAGTACAAGAAGACTGACTCTTCTTCTGTCTATGTTTTGAACCATTCCTGTGTTACTAGTTATAGATTCCGATGCTTCACTTCAGGTTTACTGTATCCCTCTGACCTTCTTATTGACGATGAAACACAGAAATTGCATCGGAATTAAATACAAAAGGCACAATGCCGACTTAAGTACAAGAACACTGACTCTTCTACTGTCTATGTTTTGAACCATTCCTGTGACACTAGTTATAGATTTCGATGCTTCACTTTAGGTGAACTGTATCCCTTGGACCTTCTTATTGGCGATGAAACACAGAAATTGTGTCGGAATTAATATATAAAAGGCACAATGCCGACTTATGTACAAGGAGACTGACTCTTCTTACTGTCTATGTTTTGAACCATTACTGTGGCACTAGTTTAGAGTCCGATGCTTCACTCTAGGTTTACTGTATCCCTTGGACCTTCTTATTGACGATGAAACACAGAAATTGCATCGGAATTAAATAAAAAAGCACAATGCCGACTTAAGTACAAGAAGACTGACTCTTCTTACTGTTTGTGTTTGAACCATTCCTGTGACACTAGTTACGGATTCCGATGCTTCACTCCAGGTTTACTGTATCCCTTCGACCTTCTTAGTGACGATGAAACACAGAAATTGCATCGGAATTAAATAAAAAAGGCACAATGCCGACTTAAGTACAAGAAGACCGACTCTTCTTACTGACTATGTGTTGAACCATTCCTGAGACACCAGTTATAGAATCTGATGCTTCACTTCAGGTTTACTGTATCCCTTGGACCCTCTTATTGACGATGAAACACAGAAATTGCATGGGAATTAAATACAAAAGGCACAATGCCGACTTAAGTACAAGAAGACTGACTCTTCTTAATGACTATGTTTTGAACCATTCCTGTGACATTAGATATAGATTCCGATGCTTCACTTCAGATTTACTGAATCCCTCTGACTTTCTTATGGACGATGAAACACAGAAATTGCATCGGAATTAAATACGAAAGGCACAATGCCGACGAAAGTTCAAGAAGACTGACTCTTCTTCTGTCTATGTTTTGAACAATTCCTGCGACACTAGTTATAGATTCCGATGCATCACTTCAGGTTGTTTGTATCCCTTGGACCTTCTTATTGACGATGAAACACAGAAATTGCATCGGAATTAAATACAAAAGGCACAATGCCGACTTAAGTACAAGAGAATGACTCTTCTTGGTGACTATGTTTTGATCCATTCCTGTGACACTAGTTATAGGCTCTGATGCTTCACTTCAGGTTTACTGTATCCCTTGGACCTTCTTATTGGAGATGAAACACAGAAATTGTATCGGAATTGAATACAAAAGGCACAATGCCGACTTAAGTACAAGAATACTGACTCTTCTTACTGTCTATGTTTGAACCATCACTGTGACACTAATTATAGATTACGATGCTTCACTCCAGGTTTACTGTATCCCTTGGACCTTCTTATTGACGATGAAACACAGAAAATGCATCGGAATTAAATACAAAAGGCAAAATGCCGACTTAAGTACAAGAAGACTGACTCTTCTTACTGACTATGTATTGAACTAAACCTGTTACACTAGTTATAGATTCTGATGCTACACTTCAGGTTTACTGTATCCCTTGGACCTTCTTATTGGCGATGAAACACAGAAATTGCATCGGAATTAAATACAAAAGCCACAATGCCGACTTATGTACAAGAAGACTGACTCTTCTTACTGACTATGTTTTGAACAATTCCTGTGACACTAGTTATGGATTCCGATGCTTCACTTCAGGTTTACTGTATCCCTCTGTCCCTCTTATTGACGATGAAACACAGAAATTGCATAGGAATTAAATACAAAAGGCACAATGCCGACTTAAGTACATGTAGACTGACTTTCCCTACTGTCTATGATTTGAACCTTTCCTGTGACACTAGTTATAGATTCCGATGGTTCACTTCAGGTTTACTGTATCCCTCTGCCCTTCTTAATGCCGATGAAACACAGAAATAGCATCGGAATTAAATAGAAAAGGCACAATGCCGACTTAAGTACAAGAAGACTGACTCTTCTTCTGTCTATGTTTTGAACCATTCCTGTGTTATTAGTTATAGATTTCGATCTTCACTTCAGGTTTACTGTATCCCTTGGACCTTCGTATTGGCGATGAGACACATAAATCGCATCGGAATTAAATAGAAAAGGCACAATGCCGACTTAAGTACAAGAAGACTGACTCTTCCTACTCTCTATGTTTTGAACCATTCCTGTGACACTAGTTTTTTATTCCGATGCTCCACTTTAGGCTTTTTGTATCACTCGGACCTTCTTATGGACGATGAAACACAGAAATTGCATCGGAATAAAATACAAAAGGCACAATGCCGACTTTAGTACAAGAAGACTGAATCTTCCAACTCTCTATGTTTTGAACCATTCCTGTGACACTAGTTATGGATTCCGATGCTTCACTTCTGGTTTACTGTATCCCTCTGACCTTCTTATTGACGATGAAACACAGAAATTGCATCGGAATTAAATACAAAAAGCACAATGCCGACTTAAGTACAAGAAGACTGACTCTTCTTCTGTCTATGTTTTGAACCATTCCTGTGACACTAGTTATAGACTGCGATGCTTCACTTCAGGTTTACTATGTCGCATGGACCTTCTTATTGGCGATGAAACACATAAATTGCATCGCAATTAAATACAAAAGGCCCAATACCGACTTAAGTACAAGAAGACTGACTCTTCTTACAGTCGATGTTTTGAACCAATCCTGTGACACTAGTTATAGATTCCGATGCTTCACTCCAGGTTTACTGTATCCCTTGGACCATCTTATTGACGATGAAACACAGAAATTGCATCGGAATTAAATACAAAAGGCACAATGCCGACGTAAGTACAAGAAGACTGACTCTTCTTCTGTCTATGTTTTGAACAATTCCTGTGACACTAGTAACAGATTTCGATGCTTCACTTCAGGTTTACTGTATCCCTTGGACCTTCTTATTGACGATGAAACACAGAAATTGCATCGGAATTAAATACAAAAGGCACAATGCCGACTTAAGTACAAGAAGACTGACTCTTCTTACTGTCTATGTTTGAACCATTCCTGTGACACTAGTTACTGATTTCGATGCTTCACTCCAGGTTTACTGTATTCCTTCGACCTTCTTATTGACGATGAAACACAGAAATTGCATCGGAATTAAATAGAAAAGGCACAATGCCGACTTAAGTACAAGAAGACTGACTCTTCTTACTGACTATGTTTTGAACTAATCCTGTTACACTAGTTATAGATTCTGATGCTTCACTTCACGTTTACTGTATCCCTTGGACCATCTTATTGGCAATGAAACACAGATATTGCATCGGAATTAAATGCAATAGGCACAATGCCGACTTAAGTACAAGAAGACTGACTCTTCTTACTGTTTGTGTTTGAACCATTCCTGTGACACTAGTTACGGATTCCGATGCTTCACTCCAGGTTTACTGTATCCCTTCGACCTTCTTAGTGACGATGAAACACAGAAATTGCATCGGAATTAAATAAAAAAGGCACAATGCCGACTTAAGTACAAGAAGACCGACTCTTCTTGCTGACTATGTGTTGAACCATTCCTGAGACACTAGTTATAGAATCTGATGCTTCACTTCAGGTTTACTGTATCCCTTGGACCCTCTTATTGACGATGAAACACAGAAATTGCATGGGAATTAAATACAAAAGGCACAATGCCGACTTAAGTACAAGAAGACTGACTCTTCTTAATGACTATGTTTTGAACCATTCCTGTGACATTAGATATAGATTCCGATGCTTCACTTCAGATTTACTGAATCCCTCTGACTTTCTTATGGACGATGAAACACAGAAATTGCATCGGAATTAAATACAAAAGGCACAATGCCGACGAAAGTTCAAGAAGACTGACTCTTCTTCTGTCTATGTTTTGAACAATTCCTGCGACACTAGTTATAGATTCCGATGCTTCACTTCAGGTTTACTGTATCCCTTGGACCTTCATATTGACGATGAAACACAGAAATTGCATCGGAAATAATTATTAAAGGCACAATGCCGACTTAAGTACATGAAATTGACTCTTCCCACTGTCTATGTTTTGAACCATTCCTGTGACACTAGTTATAGATTCCGATGCTTCACTTCAGGTTGTTTGTATCCCTTGGACCTTCTTATTGACGATGAAACACAGAAATTGCATCGGAATTAAATACAAAAGGCACAATGCCGACTTAAGTACAAGAGAATGACTCTTCTTGGTGACTATGTTTTGATCCATTCCTGTGACACTAGTTATAGGCTCTGATGCTTCACTTCTGGTTTACTGTATCCCTTGGACCTTCTTATTGGAGATGAAACACAGAAATTGTATCGGAATTAAATACAAAAGGCACAATGCCGACTTAAGTACAAGAATACTGACTCTTCTTACTGTCTATGTTTGAACCATCACTGTGACACTAATTATTGATTACGATGCTTCACTCCAGGTTTACTGTATCCCTTGGACCTTCTTATTGACGATGAAACACAGAAAATGCATCGGAATTAAATACAAAAGGCAAAATGCCGACTTAAGTACAAGAAGACTGACTCTTCTTACTGACTATGTATTGAACTAAACCTGTTACACTAGTTATAGATTCTGATGCTTCACTTCAGGTTTACTGTATCCCTTGGACCTTCTTATTGGCGATGAAACACAGAAATTGCATCGGAATTAAATACAAAAGCCACAATGTCGACTTATGTACAAGAAGACTGACTCTTCTTCTGTCTATGTTTTGAACCATTCCTGTGTTACTAGTTATAGATTCCGATGCTTCACTTCAGGTTTACTGTATCCCTCTGACCTTCTTATTGACGATGAAACACAGAAATTGCATCGGAATTAAATACAAAAGGCACAATGCCGACTTAAGTACAAGAACACTGACTCTTCTACTGTCTATGTTTTGAACCATTCCTGTGACACTAGTTATAGATTTCGATGCTTCACTTTAGGTTAACTGCATCCCTTGGACCTTCTTATTGGCGATGAAACACAGAAATTGTGTCGGAATTAATATATAAAAGGCACAATGCCGACTTATGTACAAGGAGACTGACTCTTCTTACTGTCTATGTTTTGAACCATTACTGTGGCACTAGTTTAGAGTCCGATGCTTCACTCTAGGTTTACTGTATCCCTTGGACCTTCTTATTGACGATGAAACACAGAAATTGCATCGGAATTAAATAAAAAAGCACAATGCCGACTTAAGTACAAGAAGACTGACTCTTCTTACTGTTTGTGTTTGAACCATTCCTGTGACACTAGTTACGGATTCCGATGCTTCACTCCAGGTTTACTGTATCCCTTCGACCTTCTTAGTGACGATGAAACACAGAAATTGCATCGGAATTAAATAAAAAAGGCACAATGCCGACTTATGTACAAGAAGACCGACTCTTCTTACTGACTATGTGTTGAACCATTCCTGAGACACCAGTTATAGAATCTGATGCTTCACTTCAGGTTTACTGTATCCCTTGGACCCTCTTATTGACGATGAAACACAGAAATTGCATGGGAATTAAATACAAAAGGCACAATGCCGACTTAAGTAGAAGAAGACTGACTCTTCTTAATGACTATGTTTTGAACCATTCCTGTGACATTAGATATAGATTCCGATGCTTCACTTCAGATTTACTGAATCCCTCTGACTTTCTTATGGACGATGAAACACAGAAATTGCATCGGAATTAAATACGAAAGGCACAATGCCGACGAAAGTTCAAGAAGACTGACTCTTCTTCTGTCTATGTTTTGAACAATTCCTGCGACACTAGTTATAGATTCCGATGCTTCACTTCAGGTTGTTTGTATCCCTTGGACCTTCTTATTGACGATGAAACACAGAAATTGCATCGGAATTAAATACAAAAGGCACAATGCCGACTTAAGTACAAGAGAATGACTCTTCTTGGTGACTATGTTTTGATCCATTCCTGTGACACTAGTTATAGGCTCTGATGCTTCACTTCAGGTTTACTGTATCCCTTGGACCTTCTTATTGGAGATGAAACACAGAAATTGTATCGGAATTAAATACAAAAGGCACAATGCCGACTTAAGTACAAGAATACTGACTCTTCTTACTGTCTATGTTTGAACCATCACTGTGACACTAATTATAGATTACGATGCTTCACTCCAGGTTTACTGTATCCCTTGGACCTTCTTATTGCCGATGAAACACAGAAAATGCATCGGAATTAAATACAAAAGGCAAAATGCCGACTTAAGTACAAGAAGACTGACTCTTCTTACTGACTATGTATTGAACTAAACCTGTTACACTAGTTATAGATTCTGATGCTACACTTCAGGTTTACTGTATCCCTTGGACCTTCTTATTGGCGATGAAACACAGAAATTGCATCGGAATTAAATACAAAAGCCACAATGCCGACTTATGTACAAGAAGACTGACTCTTCTTACTGACTATGTTTTGAACAATTCCTGTGACACTAGTTATGGATTCCGATGCTTCACTTCAGGTTTACTGTATCCCTCTGTCCCTCTTATTGACGATGAAACACAGAAATTGCATAGGAATTAAATACAAAAGGCACAATGCCGACTTAAGTACATGTAGACTGACTTTTCCTACTGTCTATGATTTGAACCATTCCTGTGACACTAGTTATAGATTCCGATGGTTCACTTCAGGTTTACTGTATCCCTCTGCCCTTCTTAATGCCGATGAAACACAGAAATAGCATCGGAATTAAATAGAAAAGGCACAATGCCGACTTAAGTACAAGAAGACTGACTCTTCTTCTGTCTATGTTTTGAACCATTCCTGTGTTATTAGTTATAGATTTCGATCTTCACTTCAGGTTTACTGTATCCCTTGGACCTTCGTATTGGCGATGAAACACAGAAATTGCATCGGAATTAAATACAAAATGCCAATTGCCGACTTAAGTACAAGAAGACTGACTCTTCTCAGTGACTATGCTTTGAACTATTCCTGTGACACTAGTGATAGATTCTGATGCTTCACTTCAGGTTTGCTGTATCCCATGGACTTTCTTGTTGGCGATGAAACACAGAAATTGCATCGGAATGAAATACAAAAGGCATAATGCCGACTTAAGTACAAGAAGACTGACTCATCTTTCTGTCTATGTTTTGAACCATTCCTGTGACACTAGTTATAAATTCCGATGATTCACTCCAGGTTTACTGTATACCTTGGACCTTCTTCTTGACGTTGAAACACAGAAATTGCATCGGAATTAAATACAAAAGCACAATGCCGACTTAAGTACAAGAAGACTGACACTACTTACTGACTATGTTTTGAACCATTCCTGTGACACTAGTTATAGATTCCGATGCTTCACTTCAGGTTTACTGTATCCCTCTGACCTTCTTATTGACGATATAACACAGAAATTGCATCGGAATTAAATACAAAAGACACAATGCCGACTTAAGTACAAGAAGACTGACTCTTCTCACTGTCTATGTTTTGAACCATTCCTGTGACACTAGTTATAAATTCCGATGCTTCACTTCACGTTTACTGTATCCCTTGGACCTTCGTATTGGCGATGAGACACATAAATCGCATCGGAATTAAATAGAAAAGGCACAATGCCGACTTAAGTACAAGAAGACTGACTCTTCCTACTCTCTATGTTTTGAACCATTCCTGTGACACTAGTTTTTTATTCCGATGCTCCACTTTAGGCTTTTTGTATCACTCGGACCTTCTTATGGACGATGAAACACAGAAATTGCATCGGAATAAAATACAAAAGGCACAATGCCGACTTTAGTACAAGAAGACTGAATCTTCCAACTCTCTATGTTTTGAACCATTCCTGTGACACTAGTTATGGATTCCGATGCTTCACTTCTGGTTTACTGTATCCCTCTGACCTTCTTATTGACGATGAAACACAGAAATTGCATCGGAATTAAATACAAAAAGCACAATGCCGACTTAAGTACAAGAAGACTGACTCTTCTTCTGTCTATGTTTTGAACCATTCCTGTGACACTAGTTATAGACTGCGATGCTTCACTTCAGGTTTACTATGTCGCATGGACCTTCTTATTGGCGATGAAACACATAAATTGCATCGCAATTAAATACAAAAGGCCCAATACCGACTTATGTACAAGAAGACTGACTCTTCTTACAGTCGATGTTTTGAACCAATCCTGTGACACTAGTTATAGATTCCGATGCTTCACTCCAGGTTTACTGTATCCCTTGGACCATCTTATTGACGATGAAACACAGAAATTGCATCGGAATTAAATACAAAAGGCACAATGCCGACGTAAGTACAAGAAGACGGACTCTTCTTCTGTCTATGTTTTGAACAATTCCTGTGACACTAGTAACAGATTTCGATGCTTCACTTCAGGTTTACTGTATCCCTTGGACCTTCCTATTGACGATGAAACACAGAAATTGCATCGGAATTAAATACAAAAGGCACAATGCCGACTTAAGTACAAGAAGACTGACTCTTCTTACTGTCTATGTTTGAACCATTCCTGTGACACTAGTTACTGATTTCGATGCTTCACTCCAGGTTTACTGTATTCCTTCGACCTTCTTATTGACGATGAAACACAGAAATTGCATCGGAATTAAATAGAAAGGGCACAATGCCGACTTAAGTACAAGAAGACTGACTCTTCTTACTGACTATGTTTTGAACTAATCCTATTACACTAGTTATAGATTCTGAGGCTTCACTTCAGGTTTACTGTATCCCTTGGACCATCTTATTGGCAATGAAACACAGATATTGCATCGGAATTGAATGCAATAGGCACAATGCCGACTTAAGTACAAGAAGACTGACTCTTCTTACTGTTTGTGTTTGAACCATTCCTGTGACACTAGTTACGGATTCCGATGCTTCACTCCAGGTTTACTGGATCCCTTCGACCTTCTTAGTGACGATGAAACACAGAAATTGCATCGGAATTAAATACAAAAGGCACAATGCCGACTTAAGTACAAGAGAATGACTCTTCTTGGTGACTATGTTTTGATCCATTCCTGTGACACTAGTTATAGGCTCTGATGCTTCACTTCAGGTTTACTGTATCCCTTGGACCTTCTTATTGGAGATGAAACACAGAAATTGTATCGGAATTAAATACAAAAGGCACAATGCCGACTTAAGTACAAGAATACTGACTCTTCTTACTGTCTATGTTTGAACCATCACTGTGACACTAATTATTGATTACGATGCTTCACTCCAGGTTTACTGTATCCCTTGGACCTTCTTATTGACGATGAAACACAGAAAATGCATCGGAATTAAATACAAAAGGCAAAATGCCGACTTAAGTACAAGAAGACTGACTCTTCTTACTGACTATGTATTGAACTAAACCTGTTTCACTAGTTATAGATTCTGATGCTTCACTTCAGGTTTACTTTATCCCTTGGACCTTCTTATTGGCGATGAAACACAGAAATTGCATCGGAATTAAATACAAAAGCCACAATGTCGACTTATGTACAAGAAGACTGACTCTTCTTACTGACTATGTTTTGAACAATACCTGTGACACTAGTTATGGATTCCGAAACTTCACTTCAGGTTTACTGTATCCCTCTGTCCCTCTTATTGACGATGAAACACAGAAATTGCATATGAATTAAATACAAAAGGCACAATGCCGACTTAAGTACATGTAGACTGACTTTTCCTACTGTCTATGATTTGAACCATTCCTGTGACACTAGTTATAGATTCCGATGGTTCACTTCAGGTTTACTGTATCCCTCTGCCCTTCTTAATGCCGATGAAACACAGAAATAGCATAGGAATTAAATAGAAAAGGCACAATGCCGACTTAAGTATAAGAAGACTGACTCTTCTTCTGTCTATGTTTTGAACCATTCCTGTGTTATTAGTTATAGATTTCGATCTTCACTTCAGGTTTACTGTATCCCTTGGACCTTCGTATTGGCGATGAAACACAGAAATTGCATCGGAATTAAATACAAAATGCCAATTGCCGACTTAAGTACAAGAAGACTGACTCTTCTCAGTGACTATGCTTTGAACTATTCCTGTGACACTAGTGATAGATTCTGATGCTTCACTTCAGGTTTGCTGTATCCCATGGACTTTCTTGTTGGCGATGAAACACAGAAATTGCATCGGAATGAAATACAAAAGGCATAATGCCGACTTAAGTACAAGAAGACTGACTCATCTTTCTGTCTATGTTTTGAACCATTCCTGTGACACTAGTTATAAATTCCGATGATTCACTCCAGGTTTACTGTATACCTTGGACCTTCTTCTTGACGTTGAAACACAGAAATTGCATCGGAATTAAATACAAAAGCACAATGCCGACTTAAGTACAAGAAGACTGACTCTACTTACTGACTATGTTTTGAACCATTCCTGTGACACTAGTTATAGATTCCGATGCTTCACTTCAGGTTTACTGTATCCCTCTGACCTTCTTATTGACGATATAACACAGAAATTGCATCGGAATTAAATACAAAATACACAATGCCGACTTAAGTACAAGAAGACTGACTCTTCTCACTGTCTATGTTTTGAACCATTCCTGTGACACTAGTTATAGATTCCGATGCTTCACTTCAGGGTTAACTGTATCCCTTGGACCTTCGTATTGGCGATGAGACACATAAATCGCATCGGAATTAAATAGAAAAGGCACAATGCCGACTTAAGTACAAGAAGACTGACTCTTCCTACTCTCTATGTTTTGAACCATTCCTGTGACACTAGTTCTTTATTTTGATGCTCCACATTAGGCTTTTTGTATCACTCGGACCTTCTTATGGACGATGAAACACAGAAATTGCATCGGAATAAAATACAAAAGGCACAATGCCGACTTTAGTACAAGAAGACTGAATCTTCCAACTCTCTATGTTTTGAACCATTCATGTGACACTAGTTATGGATTCCGATGCTTCACTTCTCGTTTACTGTATCCCTCTGACCTTCTTATTGACGATGAAACACAGAAATTGCATCGGAATTAAATACAAAAAGCACAATGCCGACTTAAGTACAAGAAGACTGACTCTTCTTCTGTCTATGTTTTGAACCATTCCTGTGACACTAGTTATAGACTGCGATGCTTCACTTCAGGTTTACTATGTCGCTTGGACCTTCTTATTGGCGATGAAACACATAAATTGCATCGCAATTAAATACAAAAGGCCCAATGCCGACTTAAGTACAAGAAGACTGACTCTTCTTACAGTCGATGTTTTGAACCAATCCTGTGACACTAGTTATAGATTCCGATGCTTCACTCCAGGTTTACTGTATCCCTTGGACCATCTTATTGACGATGAAACACAGAAATTGCATCGGAAATAAATACAAAAGGCACAATGCCGACGTAAGTACAAGAAGACTGACTCTTCTTCTGTCTATGTTTTGAACAATTCCTGTGACACTAGTAACAGATTTCGATGCTTCACTTCAGGTTTACTGTATCCCTTGGACCTTCTTATTGACGATGAAACACAGAAATTGCATCGGAATTAAATACAAAAGGCACAATGCCGACTTAAGTACAAGAAGACTGACTCTTCTTACTGTCTATGTTTGAACCATTCCTGTGACACTAGTTACTGATTTCGATGCTTCACTCCAGGTTTACTGTGTTCCTTCGACCTTCTTATTGACGATGAAACACAGAAATTGCATCGGAATTAAATAGAAAAGGCACAATGCCGACTTAAGTACAAGAAGACTGACTCTTCTTACTGACTATGTTTTGAACTAATCCTGTTACACTAGTTATAGATTCTGATGCTTCACTTCAGGTTTACTGTATCCCTTGGACCATCTTATTGGCAATGAAACACAGATATTGCATCGGAATTAAATGCAATAGGCACAATGCCGACTTAAGTACAAGAAGACTGACTCTTCTTACTGACTATGTGTTGAACCATTCCTGTGACACTAGTTATAGATTCTGATGCTTCACTTCAGGTTTACTGTATCCCTTGGACCCTCTTATTTACGATGAAACACAGAAATTGCATCGGAATTAAATACAAAAGGCACAATGCCAACTTCAGTACAAGAAGACTGACTCTTCTTAATGACTATGTTTTGAACCATTCCTGTGACACTAGATATAGATTCCGATGCTTCACTTCAGATTTACTGTTTCCCTCTGACCTTCTTATTGACGATGAAACACAGAAATTGCATCGGAATTAAATACTAAAGGCACAATGCCGAATTAAGTACAAGAAGACTGACTCTTCTTACAGTCGATGCTTTGAACCAATCCTGTGACACTAGTTATAGATTCCGATGCTTCACTCCAGGTTTACTGTATCCCTTGGACCATCTTATTCACGATGAAACACAAAAATTGCATCGGAATTAAATACAAAAGGCACAATGCCGACGTAAGCACAAGAAGACTGACTCTTCTTCTGTCTATGTTTTGAACAATTCCTGTGACACTAGTAATAGATTTCGATGCTTCACTTCAGGTTTACTGTATCCCTTGGACTATCTTGTTGGCCATGAAACACAGAAATTGTGTCGGAATTAAATATAAAACGCACAATGCCGACTTATGTACAAGGAGACTGACTCTTCTTACTGTCTATGTTTTGAACCATTCCTGTGTCACTAGTTATAGAGTCCGATGCTTCACTCTAGGTTTACTGTATCCCTTGGACCTTCTTATTGACGATGGAACACAGAAATTGCATCGGAATTAAATACAAAAGGCACAATGCCGACGTAAGTACAAGAAGACTGACTCTTCTTCTGTCTATGTTTTGAACAATTCCTGTGACACTAGTAATAGATTTCGATTGTTCACTTCAGGTTTACTGTATCCCTTGGACCTTCTTATTGACGATGAAACACAGAAATTGCATCGGAATTAAATACAAAAGGCACAATGCCGACTTAAGTACAAGAAGACTGACTCTTCCCACTGTCTATGTTTTGAACCATTCCTGTGACACTAGTTATAGATTCCGATGCTTCACTTCAGGTTGTCTGTATCACTTGGACCTTCTTATTGACGATGAAACACAGAAATTGCATCGGAATTAAATACAAAAGGCACAATGCCGACGTAAGTACAAGAAGACTGACTCTTCTTCTGTCTATGTTTTGAACAATTCCTGTGACACTAGTAATAGATTTCGATTGTTCACTTCTGGTTTACTGTATCCCTTGGACCTTCTTATTGACGATGAAACACAGAAATTGCATCGGAATTAAATACAAAAGGCACAATGCCGACTTAAGTTCAAGAGAATGACTCTTCTTAGTGACTATGTTTTTATCCATACCTCTGACACTAGTTATAGGCTCTGATGCTTCACTTCAGGTTTATTGTATCCCTTGGACCTTCTTAATGAAGATGAAACACAGAAATTGTATCGGAATTAAATACAAAAGACACAATGCCGACTTAAGAACTAGAAGACTGACTCTTCTCACTGTCTATGCTTTGAACCATTCCTGTGACACTAGTTATAGATTCCGATGCTTCACTTCACGTTTACTGTATCCCTTGGACCTTCGTATTGGCGATGAGACACATAAATCGCATTGGAATTGAATAGAAAAGGCACAATACCGACTTAAGTACAAGAAGACTGACTCTTCCTACTCTCTATGTTTTGAACCATTCCTGTGACACTAGTTTTTTATTCCGATGCTCCACTTGAGGCTTTTTGTATCACTCGGACCTTCTTATGGACGATGAAACACAGAAATTGCATCGGAATAAAATACAAAAGGCACAATGCCGACTTAAGTACAAGAAGACTGAATCTTCCAACTCTCTATATTTTGAACCATTCCTGTGACCGTAGTTATAGATTCCGATGCTTCACTTCTGGTTTACTGTATCCCTCTGACCTTCTTATTGACGATGAAACACAGAAATTGCATCGGAATTAAATACAAAAGGCATAATGCCGACTTAAGTACAAGAAGACTGACTCTTCTTCTGTCTATGTTTTGAACCATTCCTGTGACACTAGTTATAGATTTCGATGCTTCACTTCAGGTTTACTGTATCGCGTCGACATTCTTATTGGCGATGAAACACAGAAATTGCATCGCAATTAAATACAAAAGGCCCAAGGCCGACTTAAGTACAAGAAGACTGACTCTTCTTACTGACTATGCTTTGAACTCTTCCTGTGACACTAGTGGTAGATTCTGATGCTTCACTTCAGGTTTACTGTATCCCTTGGACTTTCTTGTTGGCGATGAAACACAGAAATTGTGTCGGAATTAAATATAAAAGGCACAATGCCGACTTATGTACAAGGAGACTGACTCTTCTTACTGTCTATGTTTTGAACCATTCCTGTGACACTAGTTATAGATTCTGATGCTTCACTTCAGGTTTACTGTATCCCTTGGACCCTCTTATTTACGATGAAACACAGAAATTGCATCGGAATTAAATACAAAAGGCACAATGCCGACTTTAGTACAAGAAGACTGACTCTTCTTAATGACTATGTTTTGAACCATTCCTGTGACACTAGATATAGATTCCGATGCTTCACTTCAGATTTACTGTTTCCCTGTGACCTTCTTATTGACGATGAAACACAGAAATTGCATCGGAATTAAATACTAAAGGCACAATGCCGAATTAAGTACAAGAAGACTGACTCTTCTTACAGTCGATGTTTTGAACCAATCCTGTGACACTAGTTATATATTCCGATGCTTCACTCCAGGTTTACTGTATCCCTTGGACCATCTTATTGACGATGAAACACAAAAATTGCATCGGAATTAAATACAAAAGGCACAATGCCGAAGTAAGTACAAGAAGACTGACTCTTCTTCTGTCTATGTTTTGAACAATTCCTGTGACACTAGTAATAGATTTCGATGCTTCACTTCAGGTTTACTGTATCCCTTGGACTATCTTTTTGGCCATGAAACACAGAAATTGTGTCGGAATTAAATATAAAAGGCACAATGCCGACTTATGTACAAGGAGACTGACTCTTCTTACTGTCTATGTTTTGAACCATTCCTGTGACACTAGTTATAGAGTCCGATGCTTCACTCTAGGTTTACTGTATCCCTTGGACCTTCTTATTGACGATGAAACACAGAAATTGCATCGGAAATAAATACAAAAGGCACAATGCCGACGTAAGTACAAGAAGACTGACTCTTCTTCTGTCTATGTTTTGAACAATTCCTGTGATTCTAGTAATAGATTTCGATTGTTCACTTCAGGTTTACTGTATCCCTTGGACCTTCTTATTGACGATGAAACACAGAAATTGCATCGGAAATAAATACAAAAGGCACAATGCCGACTTAAGTACAAGAAGACTGACTCTTCCCACTGTCTATGTTTTGAACCATTCCTGTGACACTAGTTATAGATTCCGATGCTTCACTTCAGGTTGTCTGTATCCCTTGGACCTTCTTATTGACGATGAAACACAGAAATTGCATCGGAAATAAATACAAAAGGCACAATGCCGACGTAAGTACAAGAAGACTGACTCTTCTTCTGTCTATGATTTGAACAATTCCTGTGACACTAGTAATAGATTTCGATTGTTCACTTCAGGTTTACTGTATCCCTTGGACCTTCTTATTGACGATGAAACACAGAAATTGCATCGGAATTAAACACAAAAGGCACAATGCCGAATTAAGTACAAGAAGACTGACTCTTCCCACTGTCTATGTTTTGAACCATTCCTGTGACACTACTTATAGATTCCGATGCACCACTTCAGGTTTTCTGTATCCCTTGGACCTTCTTATTGACGATGAAACACAGAAATTGCATCGGAATTAAATACAAAAGGCACAATGCCGACGTAAGTACAAGAAGACTGACTCTTCTTCTGTCTATGTTTTGAACAATTCCTGTGACACTAGTAATAGATTTCGATTGTTCACTTCAGGTTTACTGTATCCCTTGGACCTTCTTATTGACGACGAAACACAGATATTGCATCGGAATTAAATACAAAAGGCACAATGCCGACTTAAGTACAAGAGAATGACTCTTCTTAGTGACTATGTTTTTATCCATACCTGTGACACTAGTTATAGGCTCTGATGCTTCACTTCAGGTTTATTGTATCCCTTGGACCTTCTTATTGAAGATGAAACACAGAAATTGTATCGGAATTAAATACAAAAGACACAATGCCGACTTAAGAACTAGAAGACTGACTCTTCTCACTGTCTATGCTTTGAACCATTCCTGTGACGCTAGTTACAGATTCCGATGCTTCACTCCAGGTTTACTGTATCCTTTCGACCTTCTTATTGTCGATGAAACACAGAAATTGCATCGGAATTAAATAGAAAATGCACAATGCCGACTTAAGTACAAGAAGACTGACTCTTCTTACTGACTATGTTTTGAACTAATCCTGTTACACTAGTTATAGATTCTGATGCTTCACTTCAGGTTTACTGTATCCCTTGGACCTTCTTATTGGCAATGAAACACAGATATTGCATCGGAATTAAATGCAATAGGCACAATGCCGACTTAAGTACAAGAAGACTGACTCTTCTTACTGACTATGTGTTGAACCATTCCTGTGACACTAGTTATAGATTCTGATGCTTCACTTCAGGTTTACTGTATCCCTTGGACCCTCTTATTTACGATGAAACACAGAAATTGCATCGGAATTAAATACAAAAGGCACAATGCCGACTTAAGTACAAGAAGACTGACTCTTCCTAATGACTATGATTTGAACCATTCCTGTGACACTAGATATAGATTCCGATGCTTCACTTCAAATTTAGTGTTTCCCTCTGACCTTCTTATTGACGATGAAACACAGAAATTGCATCGGAATTAAATACTAAAGGCACAATGCCGAATTAAGTACAAGAAGTGTGACTCTTCTTACAGTCGATGATTTGATCCAATCCTGTGACACTAGTTATAGATTCCGATGCTTCACTCCAGGTTCACTGTATCCCTTGGACCATCTTATTGACGATGAAACACAGAAATTGCATCGGAATTAAATACAAAAGGCACAATGCCGACGTAAGTACAAGAAGACTGACTCTTCTTCTGTCTATGTTTTGAACAATTCCTGTGACACTAGTAATAGATTTCGATGCTTCACTTCAGGTTTACTGTATCCCTTCGACCTTCTTATTGACGATGAATCACAGAAATTGCATCGGAATTAAATACAAAAGGCCCAATGACGACTTAAGTACAAGAAGACTGACTCTTCCCACTGTCTATGTTTTGAACCATTCCTGTGACACCAGTTATAGATTCCGATGCTTCACTTCAGGTTGTCTGTATCCCTTGGACCTTCTTATTGACGATGAAACACAGAAATTGCATCGGAAGTAAATGCAAAAGGCACAATGCCGACTTAAGTACAAGAGAATGACTCTTCTTAGTGACTATGTTTTTATCCATTCCTGTGACACTAGTTATAGGCTCTGATGCTTCACTTCAGGTTTACTGTATCCCTTGGACCTTCTTATTGAAGATGAAACACAGAAATTGTATCGGAATTTAATACAAAAGGCACAATGCCGACTTAAGTACAAGAAGACTGACTCTTCTTACTGACTATGTTTTGAACTAATCCTGTTACACTAGTTATAGTTTCTGATGCTTCACTTCAGGTTTACTGTATCCCTTGGACCTTCTTATTGGCGATGAAACACAGAAATTGCATCGGAATTAAATACAAAAGCCACAATGCCGACTTATGTACAAGAAGACTGACTCTTCTTACTGACTATGTTTTGAACCTTTCCTGTGACACTAGTTATAGATTCCGATGCTCCACTTCAGGTTTACTGTATCCCTCTGTCCCTCTTATTGACGATGAAACAGAGAAATTGCATCGGAATTAAACACAAAAGGCACAATGCCGACTTAAGTACATGTAGACTGACCTTTCCTACTGTCTATGTTTTGAACCATTCCTGTGACACTAGTTATAGATTACGATGGTTCACTTCAGATTTACTGTATCCCTCTGCCCTTCTTAATGCCGATAAAACACAGAAATAGCATCGGAATTAAATAGAAAAGGCACAATGCCGACTTAACTACAAGAAGACTAACTCTTCTTCTGTCTATGTTTTGAACCATTCCTGTGTTACTAGTTATAGATTTCGATGCTTCAAGTTTACTGTATCCCTTGGACCTTCGTATTGGCGATGAAACACAGACATTGCATCGGAATTAAATACAAAAGGCCAAATGCCAACATAAGTACAAGAAGACTGACTCTTCTCACTGACTATGTTTTGAACTATTCCTGTGACACTAGTGATAGATTCTGATGCTTCACTTCAGGTCTACTGTATCCCTTGGGCCTTCTTGTTGGCGATGAAACACAGAAATTGCATCGGAATTAAATACAAAAGGCACAATGCCGACTTAAGTACATGTAGACTGACCTTTCCTACTGTCTATGTTTTGAACCATTCCTGTGACACTAGTTATAGATTACGATGGTTCACTTCAGGTTTACTGTATCCCTCTGCCCTTCTTAATGCCGATAAAACATAGAAATAGCATCGGAATTAAATAGAAAAGGCACAATGCCGACTTAAGTACAAGAAGACTGACTCTTCTTCTGTCTATGTTTTGAACCATTCCTGTGACACTAGTTATAAATTCCGATGTTTCACTCCAGGTTTACTGTATCCCTTGGACCTTCTTACTGACGATGAAACACAGACATTGCATCGTAATTAAATACAAAAGGCACAATGCCGACTTAAGTAGAAGAAGACTGACTCATCTTTCTGTCTATGTTTTGAACCATTCCTGTGACACTAGTTATAGATTCCGATGCTTCACTTCAGGTTTACTGTATACCTCTGACCTTCTTATTGACGATGAAACACAGCAATTGCATCGGAATTAAATAGAAAAGGCACAATGCCGACTTAAGTACAAGAAGACTGACTCTTCTTCTGTCTATGTTTTGAAAAATTCCTGTGTTACTAGTTATAGATTTCGATGCTTCACTTCAGGTTTACTGTATCCCTTGGACCTTCGTATTGGCGATGAATCACAGAAAATGCATCGGAATTAAATACAAAAGGCCCAATGCCGACTTAAGTACAAGAAGACTAACTCTTCTTACTGACTATGTTTTGAACTATTCCTGTGACACTAGTGATAAATTCTGATGCTTCACTTCAGGTTGACTGTATCCCATGGACCTTCTTGTTGGCGATGAAACACAGAAATTGCATCGGAATTAAATACAAAAGGCACAATGCCAACTTAAGTAAAAGAAGACTGACTCATCTTTCTGTCTATGTTTTGACCATTCCTGTGACACTAGTTATAAATTCCGATGCTTCACTCCAGGTTTACTGTATCCCTTGGACCTTCTTATTGACGTTGACACACAGAAATTGCAACGGAACTAAATACAGAAGCACAATGCCGACTTAAGTACAAGAAGACTGACTCTTCTTATTGACTACGTTTTGAACCGTTCCTGTGACACTAGTTATATATTCCGATGCTTCACTTCAGGTTTAATGTATCCCTCTGACGTTCTTATTGACGATGAAACAAAGAAATTGTGTAGGAATTAAATAAAAAAGGCACAATGCCGAATTATGTACAAGAAGACTGACTCTTCTTACTGTCTATGTTTTGAACCATTCCTGTGACACTTGTTATATATTCCGATGCTACACTTCAGGTTTACTGTATCCCTATGTTTTGAACCATTCCTGTGACACTAGTTACAGATTCCGATACTTCACTTCACGTTTACTGTATCCCTCTGACCTTGTTATTGACGATGAAACACAGAAATTGCATCGCAATTAAATACAAAAGGCACAATGCCGACTTATGTACAAGAAGACTGACTCTTATTACTGACTATGCTTGGAACCATTCCTGTGACACTAGTTATAGATTCCGATGCTTCACTTCAGGTTTACTGTATCCCTCTGACCTTCTTATTGACGTTGACACACAGAAATTGCATCGGAACAAAATACAAAAGCACAATGCCGACTTAAGTACAAGAAGACTGACTCTTCTTACTGACTATGTTTTGAACTAATCCTGTTACACTAGTTATAGATTCTGATGCCTCACTTCAGGTTTACTGTATCCCTTGGACCTTCTTATTGGCGATGAATCACAGAAATTGCATCGCAATTAAATACAAAAGGCACAATGCCGACTTATGTACAAGAAGACTGACTCTTATTACTGACTATGCTTTGAACCATTCCTGTGACACTAGTTATAGATTCCGATGCTTCACTTCACGTTTACTGTATCCCTCTGACCTTGTTATTGACGATGAAACACAGAAATTGCATCGCAATTAAATACAAAAGGCACAATGCCGACTTATGTACAAGAAGACTGACTCTTATTACAGACTATGCTTTGAACCATTCCTGTGACACTAGTTATAGATTCCGATGCTTCACTTCAGGTTTACTGTATCCCTCTGACCTTCTTATTGACGTTGACACACAGAAATTGCATCGGAACTAAATACAAAAGCACAATGCCGACTTAAGTACAAGAAGACTGACTCTTCTTATTGACTACGTTTTGAACCATTCCTGTGACACTAGTTATATATTCCGATGCTTCACTTCAGGTTTACTGTATCCCTCTGACCTTCTTATTGACGATAAAACACAGAAATTGCATCGGAATTAAATACGAAAGGCACAATGCCGACTTAAGTACAAGAAGACTGACTCTTCTTAATGGCGATGAAACACAGAAATTGCATCGGAATTAAATAAAAAAGGCACAATGCCAACTTAAGTACAAGAAGACTGACTCTTCTTACTGTCTATGTTTGAACCATTCCTGTGACACTAGTTACAGATTCCGATGCTTCACTCCAGGTTTACTGTATCCCTTCGACCTTCTTATTGACGATGAAACACAGAAATTGCATCGGAATTAAATACAAAAGGCACAATGCCGACTTAAGTACAAGAAGACTGACTCTTCTTACTGACTATGTTTTGAACTAATCGTGTTACACTAGTTATAGATTCTGATGCTTCACTTCAGGTTTACTGTATCCCTTGGACCTTCTTATTGGCAATGAAACACAGATATTGCATCGGAATTAAATGCAATAGGCACAATGCCGACTTAAGTACAAGAAGACTGACTCTTCTTACTGACTATGTGTTGAACCATTCCTGTGACACTAGTTATAGATTCTGATGCTTCAATTCAGGTTTACTGTATCCCTTGGACCCTCTTCTTTACGATGAAACACAGAAATTGCATCGGAATTAAATACAAAAGGCACAAAGCCGACTTAAGTACAAGAAGACTGACTCTTCTTAATGACTATGTATTGAACCATTCCTGTGACACTAGATATAGATTCCGATGCTTCACTTCAGACTTACTGTATCCCTCTGACCTTCTTATTGACGATGAAACACAGAAATTGCATCGGAATTAAATACAAAAGGCACAATGCCGAATTAAGTACAAGAAGACTGACTCTTCTTAAAGTCGATGTTTTGAACCAGTCAAGTGACACTAGTTATAGATTCCGATGCTTCACTCCAGGTTTACTGTATCCCTTGGACCATCTTATTGACGATGAAACACAGAAATTGCATCGGAATTAAATACAAAAGACACAATGCCGACGTAAGTGCAAGAAGACTGACTCTTCTTCTGTCTAAGTTTTGAACCATTCCTGTGACACTAGTAATAGATTTCGATGCTTCACTTCAGATTTACTGTATCCCTTGGACCTTCTTATTGACGATGAAACACAGAAATTGCATCGGAATTAAATACAAAAGGCACAATGCCGACTTAAGTACAAGAAGACTGACTCTTCCCACTGTCTATGTTTTGAACCATTCCTGTGACACTAGTTATAGATTCCGATGCTTCACTTCAGGTTGTCTGTATCCCTTGGACCTTCTTATTGACGATGAAACACAGAAATTGCTTCTGAATTAAATACAAAAGACACAATGCCGACTTAAGTACAAGAGAATGACTCTTCTTAGTGACTATGTTTTTATCCATTCCTGTGACACTAGTTAAAGGCTCTGATGCTTCACTTCAGGTTTACTGTATCCCTTGGACCTTCTTATTGAAGAAGAAACACAGAAATTATATCGGAATTAAATACAAAAGGCACAATGCCGACTTAAGTACAATAATACTGACTCTTCTTACTGTCTATGTTTTGAACCATCACTGTGACACTAATTATAGATTCCGATGCTTCCCTCCAGGTTTTCTGTATCCCTTGGACCTTCTTATTCACGATGAAACACAGAAATTGCATCGGAATTTAATACAAAAGGCACAATGCCGACTTAAGGGCAAGAAGACTGACTCTTCTTCTGTCTATGTTTTGAAACATTCCTGTGTTACTAGTTACAGATTTCGATGCTTCACTTCAGGTTTACTGTATCCCTTGGACCTTCGTATTGGCGATGAAACACAGAAATTGCATCGGAATTAAATACAAAAGGCCAAATGCCAACTTAAGTACAAGAGGACTGACTCTTCTCACTGACTATGTTTTGAACTATTCCTGTGACACTAGTGATAGATACTGATGCTTCACTTCAGGTCTACTGTATCCCTTGGACCTTCTTGTTGGCGATGAAACACAGAAATTGCAACGGAATTAAATTCAAAATGCACAATGCCGACTTAAGTACAAGAAGACTGACTCATCTTTCTGTCTATGTTTTGAACCATTCCTGTGACACTAGTTATAAATTCCGATGCTTCACTCCAGGTTTACTATATCCCTTGGACCTTCTTATTGAAGATGAAACACAGAAATTTTATCGGAATTAAATACAAAAGGCACAGTGCCGACTTAAGTACAAGAGTACTGACTCTTCTTACTGTCTATGTTTTGAACCATCACTGTGACACTAATTATAGATTCCGATGCTTCACACCAGGTTTACTGTATCCCTTGGACCTTCTTATTGACGCTGAAACACAGACATTGCATCGGAATTAAATACAAAATGCACAATGCCGACTTAAGTACAAGAAGACTGACTCTTCTTACTGACTATGTTTTGAACTAATCCTGTTACACTAGTTATAGATTCTGATGCTTCACTTCAGGTTTACTGTATCCCTTGGACCTTCTTATTGGCGATGAAACACAGAAATTGCATCGCAATTAAATACAAAAGGCACAATGCCGACTTATGTACAAGAAGACTGACTCTTATTACTGTCTATGTTTTGAACCATTCCTGTGACACTTGTTATATATTCCGATGCTACACTTCAGGTTTACTGTATCCCTATGTTTTGAACCATTCCTGTGACACTAGTTACAGATTCCGATGCTTTACTTCAGGTTTACTGTATCCCTCTGACCTTCTTATTGACGTTGACACACAGAAATTGCATCGGAACTAAATACAAAAGCACAATGCCGACTTATGTACAAGAAGACTGACTCTTCTTACTGACTATGTTTTGAACTAATCCTGTTACATTAGTTATAGATTCTGATGCTTCACTTCAGGTTTACTGTATCCCTTGGACCTTCTTATTGGCGATGAAACAAAGAAATTGCATCGCAATTAAATACAAAAGGCACAATGCCGACTTATGTACAAGAAGACTGACTCTTATTACTGACTATGATTTGAACCATTCCTGTGACACTAGTTATAGATTCCGATGCTTCACTTCACGTTTACTGTATCCCTCTGACCTTGTTATTGACGATGAAACACAGAAATTGCATCGCAATTAAATACAAAAGGCACAATGCCGACTTATGTACAAGAAGACTGACTCTTATTACAGACTATGCTTTGAACCATTCCTGTGACACTAGTTATAGATTCCGATGCTTCACTTCAGGTTTACTGTATCCCTCTGACCTTCTTATTGACGTTGACACACAGAAATTGCATCGGAACTAAATACAAAAGCACAATGCCGACTTAAGTACAAGAAGACTGACTCTTCTTATTGACTACGTTTTGAACCATTCCTGTGACACTAGTTATATATTCCGATGCTTCACTTCAGGTTTACTGTATCCCTCTGACCTTCTTATTGACGATAAAACACAGAAATTGCATCGGAATTAAATACGAAAGGCACAATGCCGACTTAAGTACAAGAAGACTGACTCTTCTTATTAGCGATGAAACACAGAAATTGCATCGGAATTAAATAAAAAAGGCACAATGCCAACTTAAGTACAAGAAGACTGACTCTTCTTACTGTCTATGTTTGAACCATTCCTGTGACACTAGTTACAGATTCCGATGGTTCACTCCAGGTTTACTGTATCCCTTCGACCTTCTTATTGACGATGAAACACAGAAATTGCATCGGAATTAAATACAAAAGGCACAATGCCGACCTAAGTACAAGAAGACTGACTCTTCTTACTGACTATGTTTTGAACTAATCGTGTTACACTAGTTATAGATTCTGATGCTTCACTTCAGGTTTACTGTATCCCTTGGACCTTCTTATTGGCAATGAAACACAGATATTGCATCGGAATTAAATGCAATAGGCACAATGCCGACTTAAGTACAAGAAGACTGACTCTTCTTACTGACTATGTGTTGAACCATTCCTGTGGCACTAGTTATAAATTCTGATGCTTCACTGCAGGTTTACTGTATCCCTTGGACCCTCTTATTTACAATGAAACACAGAAATAGCATCGGAATTAAATACAAAAGGCACAAAGCCGACTTAAGTACAAGAAGACTGACTCTTCTTAATGACTATGTATTGAACCATTCCTGTGACACTAGATATAGATTCCGATGCTTCACTTCAGACTTACTGTATCCCTCTGACCTTCTTATTGACGTTGAAACACAGAAATGGCATGGGAATTAAATACAAAAGGCACAATGCCGAATTGAGTACAAGAAGACTGACCCTTCTTAAAGTCGATGTTTTGAACCAATCCTGTGACACTAGTTATAGATTCCGATGCTTCACTTCAGGTTGTCTGTATCCCTTGGACCTTCTTATTGACGATGAAACACAGAAATTGCATCGGAATTAAATACAAAAGACACAATGCCGACTTAAGTACAAGAGAATGACTCTTCTTAGTGACTATGTTTTGATCCATTCCTGTGACACTAGTTAAAGGCTCTGATGCTTCACTTCAGGTTTACTGTATCCCTTGGACCTTCTTATTGAAGATGAAACACAGAAATTGTATCGGAATTAAATACAAAAGGCACAATGCCGACTTAAGTACAATAATACTGACTCTTCTTACTGTCTATGTTTTGAACCATCACTGTGACACTAATTATAGATTCCGATGCTTCCCTCCAGGTTTTCTGTATCCCTTGGACCTTCTTATTCACGATGAAACACAGAAATTTGCATCGGAATTTAATACAAAAGGCACAATGCCGACTTAAGGGCAAGAAGACTGACTCTTCTTCTGTCTATGTTTTGAAACATTCCTGTGTTACTAGTTACAGATTTCGATGCTTCACTTCAGGTTTACTGTATCCCTTGGACCTTCGTATTGGCGATGAAACACAGAAATTGCATCGGAATTAAATACAAAAGGCCAAATGCCAACTTAAGTACAAGAGGACTGACTCTTCTCACTGACTATGTTTTGAACTATTCCTGTGACACTAGTGATAGATACTGATGCTTCACTTCAGGTCTACTGTATCCCTTGGACCTTCTTGTTGGCGATGAAACACAGAAATTGCAACGGAATTAAATACAAAATGCACAATGCCGACTTAAGTACAAGAAGACTGACTCATCTTTCTGTCTATGTTTTGAACCATTCCTGTGACACTAGTTATAAATTCCGATGCTTCACTCCAGGTTTACTGTATCCCTTGGACCTTCTTATTGAAGATGAAACACAGAAATTTTATCGGAATTAAATACAAAAGGCACAGTGCCGACTTAAGTACAAGAGTACTGACTCTTCTTACTGTCTACGTTTTGAACCATCACTGTGACACTAATTATAGATTCCGATGCTTCACACCAGGTTTACTGTATCCCTTGGACCTTCTTATTGACGCTGAAACACAGACATTGCATCGGAATTAAATACAAAAGGCACAATGCCGACTTATGTACAGGAAGACTGACTCTTATTACTGACTATGCTTTGAACCATTCCTGTGACACTAGTTATAGATTCCGATGCTTCACTTCAGGTTTACTGTATCCCTCTGACCTTCTTATTGACGTTGACACACAGAAATTGCATCGGAACTAAATACAAAAGCACAATGCCGACTTATGTACAAGAAGACTGACTCTTCTTACTGACTATGTTTTGAACTAATCCTGTTACACTAGTTATAGATTCTGATGCTTCACTTCAGGTTTACTGTATCCCTTGGACCTTCTTATTGGCGATGAAACAAAGAAATTGCATCGCAATTAAATACAAAAGGCACAATGCCGACTTATGTACAAGAAGACTGACTCTTATTACTGACTATGCTTTGAACCATTCCTGTGACACTAGTTATAGATTCCGATGCTTCACTTCACGTTTACTGTATCCCTCTGACCTTGTTATTGACTATGAAACACAGAAATTGCATCGCAATTAAATACAAAAGGCACAATGCCGACTTATGTACAAGAAGACTGACTCTTATTACAGACTATGCTTTGAACCATTCCTGTGACACTAGTTATAGATTCCGATGCTTCACTTCAGGTTTACTGTATGCCTCTGACCTTCTTATTGACGTTGACACACAGAAATTGCATCGGAACTAAATACAAAAGCACAATGCCGACTTAAGTACAAGAAGACTGACTCTTCTTATTGACTACGTTTTGAACCATTCCTGTGACACTAGTTATATATTCCGATGCTTCACTTCAGGTTTACTGTATCCCTCTGACCTTCTTATTGACGATAAAACACAGAAATTACATCGGAATTAAATACGAAAGGCACAATGCCGACTTAAGTACAAGAAGACTGACTCTTCTTATTGGCGATGAAATACAGAAATTGCATCGGAATTAAATAAAAAAGGCACAATGCCAACTTAAGTAGAAGAAGACTGACTCTTCTTACTGTCTATGTTTGAACCATTCCTGTGACACTAGTTACAGATTCCGATGCTTCACTCCAGGTTTACTGTATCCCTTCGACCTTCTTATTGACGATGAAACACAGAAATTGCATCGGAATTAAATACAAAAGGCACAATGCCGACCTATGTACAAGAAGACTGACTCTTCTTACTGACTATGTTTTGAACTAATCGTGTTACACTAGTTATAGATTCTGATGCTTCACTTCAGGTTTACTGTATCCCTTGGACCTTCTTATTGGCAATGAAACACAGATATTGCATCGGAATTAAATGCAATAGGCACAATGCCGACTTAAGTACAAGAAGACTGACTCTTCTTACTGACTATGTGTTGAACCATTCCTGTGACACTAGTTATAGATTCTGATGCTTCACTTCAGGTTTACTGTATCCCTTGGACCCTCTTATTTACAATGAAACACAGAAATTGCATCGGAATTAAATACAACAGACACAATGCCGACTTAAGTACAATAATACTGACTCTTCTTACTGTCTATGTTTTGAACCATCACTGTGACACTAATTATAGATTCCGATGCTTCCCTCCAGGTTTTCTGTATCCCTTGGACCTTCTTATTCACGATGAAACACAGAAATTGCATCGGAATTTAATACAAAAGGCACAATGCCGACTTAAGGGCAAGAAGACTGACTCTTCTTCTGTCTATGTTTTGAAACATTCCTGTGTTACTAGTTACAGATTTCGATGCTTCACTTCAGGTTTACTGTATTCCTAGGACCTTCGTATTGGCGATGAAACACAGAAATTGCATCGGAATTAAATACAAAAGGCCAAATGCCAACTTAAGTACAAGAGGACTGACTCTTCTCACTGACTATGTTTTGAACTATTCCTGTGACACTAGTGATAGATACTGATGCTTCACTTCAGGTCTACTGTATCCCTTGGACCTTCTTGTTGGCGATGAAACACAGAAATTGCAACGGAATTAAATACTAAATGCACAATGCCGACTTAAGTACAAGAAGACTGACTCATCTTTCTGTCTATGTTTTGAACCATTCCTGTGACACTAGTTATAAATTCCGATGCTTCACTCCAGGTTTACTGTATGCCTTGGACCTTCTTATTCACGATGAAACACAGAAATTGCATCGGAATTTAATACAAAAGGCACAAGGCCGACTTAAGTACAAGAAGTCTGACTCTTCTTAATGACTATGTATTGAACCATTCCTGTGACACTAGATATAGATTCCGATGCTTCACTTCAGACTTACTGTATCCCTCTGGCCTTCTTATTGACGTTGAAACACAGAAATGGCATGGGAATTAAATACAAAAGGCACAATGCCGAATTAAGTACAAGAAGACTGACTCTTCTTAAAGTCGATGTTTTGAACCAATCCTGTGACACTAGTTATAGATTCCGATGCTTCACTCCAGTTTTACTGTATCCCTTGGACCATCTTATTGACGATGAAACACAGATATTGCATCGGAATTAAATACAAAAGACACAATGCCGACGTAAGTGCAAGAAGACTGACTCTTCTTCTGTCTAAGATTTGAACAATTCCTGTGACACTAGTAATAGATTTCGATGCTTCACTTCAGGTTGTCTGTATCCCTTGGACTTCTTATTGACGATGAAACACAGAAATTGCATCGGAATTAAATACAAAAGACACAATGCCGACTTAAGTACAAGAGAATGACTCTTCTTAGTGACTATGTTTGATCCATTCCTGTGACACTAGTTAAAGGCTCTGATGCTTCACTTCAGGTTTACTGTATCCCTTGGACCTTCTTATTGAAGATGAAACACAGAAATTGTATCGGAATTAAATACAAAAGGCACAATGCCGACTTAAGTACAATAATACTGACTCTTCTTACTGTCTATGTTTTGAACCATCACTGTGACACTAATTATAGATTCCGATGCTTCCCTCCAGGTTTTCTGTATCCCTTGGACCTTCTTATTCACGATGAAACACAGAAATTGCATCGGAATTTAATACAAAAGGCACAATGCCGACTTAAGGGCAAGAAGACTGACTCTTCTTCTGTCTATGTTTTGAAACATTCCTGTGTTACTAGTTACAGATTTCGATGCTTCACTTCAGGTTTACTGTATCCCTTGGACCTTCGTATTGGCGATGAAACACAGAAATTGCATCGGAATTAAATACAAAAGGCCAAATGCCAACTTAAGTACAAGAGGACTGACTCTTCTCACTGACTATGTTTTGAACTATTCCTGTGACACTAGTGATAGATACTGATGCTTCACTTCAGGTCTACTGTATCCCTTGGACCTTCTTGTTGGCGATGAAACACAGAAATTGCAACGGAATTAAATACAAAATGCACAATGCCGACTTAAGTACAAGAAGACTGACTCATCTTTCTGTCTATGTTTTGAACCATTCCTGTGACACTAGTTATAAATTCCGATGCTTCACTCCAGGTTTACTGTATCCCTTGGACCTTCTTATTGAAGATGAAACACAGAAATTTTTTCGGAATTAAATACAAATGCACAGTGCCGACTTAAGTACAAGAGTACTGACTCTTCTTACTGTCTATGTTTTGAACCATCCCTGTGACACTAATTATAGATTCCGATGCTTCACACCAGGTTTACTGTATCCCTTGGACCTTCTTATTGACGCTGAAACACAGACATTGCATCGGAATTAAATACAAAATGCACAATGCCGACTTAAGTACATGAAGACTGACTCTTCTTACTGACTATGTTTTGAACTAATCCTGTTACACTAGTTATAGATTCTGATGCTTCACTTCAGGTTTACTGTATCCCTTGGACCTTCTTATTGGCGATGAAACACAGAAATTGCATCGCAATTAAATACAAAAGGCACAATGCCGACTTATGTACAAGAAGACTGACTCTTATTACTGGCTATGCTTTGAACCATTCCTGTGACACTAGTTATAGATTCCGATGCTTCACTTCAGGTTTACTGTATCCCTCTGACCTTCTTATTGACGATGAAACACAGCAAATGCATCGGAATTAAATATAAAAGGCACAATGCCGACTTAAGTACAAGAAGACTGACTCATCTTTCTGTCTATGTTTTGAACCATTCCTGTGACACTAGTTATAAATTCCGATGCTTCACTCCAGGTTTACTGTATCCCTTGGACCTTCTTATTGACGTTGACACACAGAAATTGCACCGGAACTAAATACAAAAGCACAATGCCGACTTAAGTACAAGATGACTGACTCTTCTTACTGTCTATGTTTTGAACCATTCCTATGACACTAGTTATAGATTCCGATGCTTCACTTCAGATTTACTGTATCCCTCTGACGTCCTTATTGACGATGAAACACAGAAATTGTGTAGGAATTAAATACAAAAGGCACAATGCCTAATTATGTACAAGAAGACTGACTCTTCTTACTGTCTATGTTTTGAACCATTCCTGTGACACTAGTTATATATTCCGATGCTTCACTTCAGGTTTACTGTATCCCTATGTTTTGAACCATTCCTGTGACACTAGTTACAGATTCCGATGCTTCACTTCAGGTTTACTGTATCCCTTGGACCTTCTTATTGACGATGAAACACAGAAATTGCATCGGAATTAAATAAGAAAGGCACAATGCCGACTTAAGTACAAGAAGACTGACTCTTTTTAATGGCGATGAAACACAGAAATAGCATCGGAAATAAATACAAATGGCACAATGCCCACTTAAGTACAAGAAGACTGACTCTTCTTACTGACTATGTTTGAACCGTTCCTGTGACACTAGTTATAGATTCCGATGCATCACTTCAGGTTTGCGGTATCCCTCTGACCTTCTTATTGACGATAAAACACAGAAATTACATCGGAATTAAATACAAAAGGCACAATGCCGACTTAAGTACAAGAATACTGACTCTTCTTACTGTCTATGTTTTGAACCATTCCTGTGACACTAGTTATATATTGCGATGCTTTACTTCAGGTTTACTGTATCCCTATGTTTTGAACCATTCCTGTGACACTAGTTACAGATTCCGATGCTTCACTTCAGGTTTACTGTATCCCTTGGACCTTCTTACTGACGATGAAACACAGAAATTGTGTCGGAATTAAATACAAAAGGCACAATGCCGACTTAAGTACAAGAAGACTGGCTCTTCTTACTGACTATGGTTTGAACCATTCCTGTGACACTAGTTACAGATTCCGATGCTTCACTTCTGGTTCACTGTATCCCTTGGGCCTTCTTATTGACGATGAAACACAGAAATTGCATCGGAATTAAATAGAAAAGGCACAATGCCGACTTAAGTACAAGAAGACTGACTTTTCCTACTGTCTATGTTTTGAACCATTCCTGTGACACTAGTTATAGATTCCGATGCTTGACTTCAGGTTTACTGTATATCTCTGCCCTTCTTATTGACGATGAAACACAGAAATTGCATCGGAATAAAATACAAAAGGCACAATGCCCTCTTAAGTACAAGAAGACTGACTCTTCTTCTGTCTATGTTTTGAACCATTCCTGTGTTACTAGTTATAGATTTCGATGCTTCACTTCAGGTTTACTGTATCCCTTGGACCTTCTTATTGGCGATGAAACACAGAAATTGCATTGGAATTAAATACAAAAGGCACAATGCCGACTTAAGTACAAGAAGACTGACTCTTCTTACTGACTATGATTTGAACTATTCCTGTGACACTAGTTATAGATTCTGATGCTTCACTTCAGGTTTACTGTATCCCTTTGACCTTCTCATTGGCGATGAAACACAGAAATTGCATCGGAATTAAATACAAAAGGCACAATGCCGACTTAAGTTATAGAAGACTGACTCATCTTACTGTCTATGTTTTGAACCATTCCTGTGACACTAGTTATAGTTTGCGATGCTTCACTCCAGGTTTACGGTATCCCTTGGACCTTCTTATTGACGTTGAAACACAGAAATTGCATCGGAATTAAATACAAAAGCACAATGTCGACTTAAGTAAAAGAAGACAGACTCTTCTTACTGAATATGTTATGAACCATTCCTGTGACACTAGTTATAGATTCCGATGCTTCACTTCAGGTTTACTGTATCCCTCTGACCTTCTTATTGACGATAAAACACAGAAATTGAATCGGAATTAAATACAAGAGGCACAATGCCGACTTAAGTACAAGATGATTGACTCTTCTTACTGTCTATGTTTTGAACCATTCCTGTGACACTAGTTATATATTCGGATGCTTCACTTCAGGTTTACTGTATCCCTATGTTTTGAACCATTCCTGTGACACTAGTTACAGATTCCGATGCTTCACTACAGGTTTACTGTATCCCCTAAACCTTCTTATTGACAATGAAACACAGAAATTGCATCGGAATTAAATACAAAAGGCACAATGCCGACTTAAGTACAAGAAGACCGACTCTTCTTACTGACTATGTTTTGAACTAATCCTGTTACACTAGTTATAGTTTCTGATGCTTCACTTCAGGTTTAGTGTATCCCTTTGACCTTCTCATTGGCGATGAAACACAGAAATTGCATCGGAATTAAATACAAAAGGCACAATGCCGACTTAAGTACAAGAAAACTGACTCTTCTTATTGGCGAAGAAATACAGAAATTGCATCGGAATTAAATACAAATGGCACAATGCCGACTTAAGTACAAGAAGTCTGACTCATCTTACTGTCTATGTTTTGAACCATTCCTTTGACACTAGTTACAGATTCCGATGCTTCACTCCAGGTTTACTGTATCCCTCGGACCTTCTTATTAACGATGAAATACAGAAATTGCATCAGAATTAAATACAAAAGGCACAATGCCGCCTTAAGTACAAGAAGACTGGCTCTTCTTACTGTCTATGCTTTGAACCATTCCTGTGACACTAGTTACAGATTCCGATGCTTCACTTATGGTTCACTGTATCCCTTGGACCTTCTTATTGACGATGAAACACAGAAATTGCATCGGAATTAAATAGAAAAGCCACAATGCCGACTTAAGTACAAGAAGACTGACTCTTCCTACTGTCTATGTTTTGAACCATTCCTGTGTCACTAGTTATAGATTCCGATGCTTCACTTCAGGTTTACTGTGTCCCTCTTCCCTTCTTATTGACGATGAAACATAGAAATTGCATCGGAATAAATACAAAAGGCACAATGCCGACATAAGTACAAGAACACTGACTCTTCTTCTGACTATGTTTGAACCATTCCTGTGTTACTAGTTATAGATATCGATGCTTCACTTCAGGTTTACTGTATCCCTTGGACATTCTTGTTGGCGATGAAACACAGAAATTGCATCGGAATTAAATACAAAAGGCACAATGCCGACTTAAGTACAAGAAGACTGACTCTTCTTACTGATTATGATTTGAACTATTCCTGTGACACTAGTTATAGATTCTGATGCTTCACTTCAGGTTTACTGTATCCCTTTGACCTTCTCGTTGGCGATGAAACACAGAAATTGCATCGGAATTAAATACAAAAAGCACAATGCCGACATAAGTACAAGAAGATTGACTCTTCTCACTGTCTAAGTTTTGAACCATTCCTGTGACACTAGTTATAGATTCCATTGCTTCACTCCAGGTTTACTGTATCCCTTGGACCTTATTATTGACGATGGAACACAGAAATTGCATCGGAATTAAACAGAAAAGGCACAATACCGACTTAAGTACAAGAAGACTAACTCTTTTTACTGACTAAGATTTGAACCATTTCTGTGACACTAGTTATAGATTCCGATGCTTCACTTCAGATTTAATGTATCCCTTGGGCCTTCCTATTGACGATGAGACACAAAAATCGCATCGGAATTAAATAGAAAAGGCACAATGCCGACTTAAGTACAAGAAGACTTACTCTTCTTACTGACTATGTTTTGAACTAATCCTGTTACACTAGTTATAGATTCTGATGCTTCACTTCAGTTTTACTGTATCCCTTGTACCTTCTTATTGGCAATGAAATACAGAAATTGCATCGGAATTAAATACAAAAGCCACAATGCCGACTTAGGTACAAGAAGACTGACTCTTCTTACTGACTATGTTTTGGACCATTCCTGTGACACTAGTTATAGATTCCGATGCTTCACTTCAGGTTTACTGTATACCTCTGTCCCTCTTATTGACGATGAAACACAGAAATTGCATCGGAATTAAATACAAAAGGCACAATGCCGACTTCAGTACATGTAGACTGACCTTTCCTACTGTCTATGTTTTGAACCATTCCTGTGACACTAGTTATAGATTACGATGGTTCACTTTAGGTTTACTGTATCCCTCTGCCCTTCTTAATGCCGATAAAACACAGAAATTGCATCGGAATTAAATACAAAAGGCACAATGCCGAATTAAGTACAAGAAGACTGACTCTTCTTAAAGTCGATGTTTTGAACCAATCCTGTGACACTAGTTATAGATTCCGATGCTTCACTCCAGGTTTACTGTATCCCTTGGACCTTCTTATTGAAGATGAAACACAGAAATTTTATCGGAATTAAATACAAAAGGCACAGTGCCGACTTAAGTACAAGAGTACTGACTCTTCTTACTGTCTATGGTTTGAACCATCACTGTGACACTAATTATAGATTCCGATGCTTCACTCCAGGTTTACTGTATCCCTTGGACCTTCTTATTGACGCTGAAACACAGACATTGCATCGGAATTAAATACAAAATGCACAATGCCGACTTAAGTAAAAGAAGACTGACTCTTCTTACTGACTATGTTTTGAACTAATCCTGTTACAGTAGTTATAGATTCTGATGCTTCACTTCAGGTTTACTGCATCCCTTGGACCTTCTTATTGGCGATGAAACACAGAAATTGCATCGCAATTAAATACAAAAGGCACAATGCCGACTTATGTACAAGAAGACTTACTCTTATTACTGACTATGCTTTGAACCACTCCTGTGACACTAGTTATAAATGCCGATGCTTCACTCAAGGTTTACTGTATCCCTTGGACCTTCTTATTGACGTTGACACACAGAAATTGCATCGGAACTAAATACAAAAGCATAATGCCGACTTAAGTACAAGAAGACTGACTCTTCTTACTGACTACGTTTTGAACCATTCCTGTGACACTAGTTATATATTCCGATGCTTCACTTCAGGTTTACTGTATTCCTCTGAAGTTCTTATTGACGATAAAACACAGAAATTGCATCGGAATTAAATACAAAAGGCACAATGCCGAATTAAGTACAAGAAGACTGACTCTTCTTAAAGTCGATGTTTTGAACCAATCCTGTGACACTAGTTATAGATTCCGATGCTTCACTCCAGGTTTACTGTATCCCTTGGACCATCTTATTGACGATGAAACACAGATATTGCATCGGAATTAAATACAAAAGACACAATGCCGACGTAAGTGCAAGATGACTGACTCTTCTTCTGTCTAAGTTTTGAACAATTCCTGTGACACTAGTAATAGATTTCGATGCTTCACTTCAGATTTACTGTATCCCTTGGGCCTTCTTATTGACGATGAAACACAGAAATTGCATCGGAATTAAATACAAAAGGCACAATGCCGACTTAAGTACAAGAAGACTGACTCTTCCCACTGTCTATGTTTTGAACCATTCCTGTGACACTAGTTATCGATTCCGATGCTTCACTTCAGGTTGTCTGTATCCCTTGGACCTTCTTATTGACGATGAAACACAGAAATTGCATCGGAATTAAATACAAAAGGCCAAATGCCAACTTAAGTACAAGAGGACTGACTCTTCTCACTGACTATGTTTTGAACTATTCCTGTGACACTAGTGATAGATACTGATGCTTCACTTCAGGTCTACTGTATCCCTTGGACCTTCTTGTTGGCGATGAAACACAGAAATTGCAACGGAATTAAATACAAAATGCACAATGCCGACTTAAGTACAAGAAGACTGACTCATCTTTCTGTCTATGTTTTGAACCATTCCTGTGACACTAGTTATAAATTCCGATGCTTCACTCCAGGTTTACTGTATCCCTTGGACCTTCTTATTGAAGATGAAACACAGAAATTTTATCGGAATTAAATACAAAAGGCACAGTGCCGACTTAAGTACAAGAGTACTGACTCTTCTTACTGTCTATGTTTTGAACCATCACTGTGACACTAATTATAGATTCCGATGCTTCACACCAGGTTTACTGTATCCCTTGGACCTTCTTATTGACGCTGAAACACAGACATTGCATCGGAATTAAATACAAAATGCACAATGCCGACTTAAGTACAAGAAGACTGACTCTTCTTACTGACTATGTTTTGAACTAATCCTGTTACACTAGTTATAGATTCTGATGCTTCACTTCAGGTTTACTGTATCCCTTGGACCTTCTTATTGGCGATGAAACACAGAAATTGCATCGCAATTAAATACAAAAGGCACAATGCCGACTTATGTACAAGAAGACTGACTCTTATTACTGGCTATGCTTTGAACCATTCCTGTGACACTAGTTATAGATTCCGATGCTTCACTTCAGGTTTACTGTATCCCTCTGACCTTCTTATTGACGATGAAACACAGCAAATGCATCGGAATTAAATATAAAAGGCACAATGCCGACTTAAGTACAAGAAGACTGACTCATCTTTCTGTCTATGTTTTGAACCATTCCTGTGACACTAGTTATAAATTCCGATGCTTCACTCCAGGTTTTCTGTATCCCTTGGACCTTCTTATTGACGTTGACACACAGAAATTGCACCGGAACTAAATACAAAAGCACAATGCCGACTTAAGTACAAGATGACTGACTCTTCTTACTGTCTATGTTTTGAACCATTCCTATGACACTAGTTATAGATTCCGATGCTTCACTTCAGATTTACTGTATCCCTCTGACGTTCTTATTGACGATGAAACACAGAAATTGTGTAGGAATTAAATAAAAAAGGCACAATGCCTAATTATGTACAAGAAGACTGACTCTTCTTACTGTCTATGTTTTGAACCATTCCTGTGACACTAGTTATATATTCCGATGCTTCACTTCAGGTTTACTGTATCCCTATGTTTTGAACCATTCCTGTGACACTAGTTACAGATTCCGATGCTTCACTTCAGGTTTACTGTATCCCTTGGACCTTCTTATTGACGATGAAACACAGAAATTGCATCGGAATTAAATACGAAAGGCACAATGCCGACTTAAGTACAAGAAGACTGACTCTTCTTAATGGCGATGAAACACAGAAATAGCATCGGAAATAAATACAAATGGCACAATGCCCACTTAAGTACAAGAAGACTGACTCTTCTTACTGACTATGTTTGAACCATTCCTGTGACACTAGTTATAGATTCCGATGCATCACTTCAGGTTTGCGGTATGCCTCTGACCTTCTTATTGACGATAAAACACAGAAATTACATCGGAATTAAATACAAAAGGCACAATGCCGACTTAAGTACAAGAATACTGACTCTTCTTACTGTCTATGTTTTGAACCATTCCTGTGACACTAGTTATAAATTCCGATGCTTCACTCCAGGTTTTCTGTATCCCTTGGACCTTCTTATTGACGTTGACACACAGAAATTGCACCGGAACTAAATACAAAAGCACAATGCCGACTTAAGTACAAGATGACTGACTCTTCTTACTGACTATGGTTTGAACCATTCCTGTGACACTAGTTACAGATTCCGATGCTTCACTTCTGGTTCACTGTATCCCTTGGGCCTTCTTATTGACGATGAAACACAGAAATTACATCGGAATTAAATAGAAAAGGCACAATGCCGACTTAAGTACAAGAAGACTGACTTTTCCTACTGTCTATGTTTTGAACCATTCCTGTGACACTAGTTATAGATTCCGATGCTTGACTTCAGGTTTACTGTATATCTCTGCCCTTCTTATTGACGATGAAACACAGAAATTGCATCGGAATAAAATACAAAAGGCACAATGCCCTCTTAAGTACAAGAAGACTGACTCTTCTTCTGTCTATGTTTTGAACCATTCCTGTGTTACTAGTTATAGATTTCGATGCTTCACTTCAGGTTTACTGTATCCCTTGGACCTTCTTATTGGCGATGAAACACAGAAATTGCATTGGAATTAAATACAAAAGGCACAATGCCGACTTAAGTACAAGAAGACTGACTCTTCTTACTGACTATGATTTGAACTATTCCTGTGACACTAGTTATAGATTCTGATGCTTCACTTCAGGTTTACTGTATCCCTTTGACCTTCTCATTGGCGATGAAACACAGAAATTGCATCGGAATTAAATACAAAAGGCACAATGCCGACTTAAGTTATAGAAGACTGACTCATCTTACTGTCTATGTTTTGAACCATTCCTGTGACACTAGTTATAGTTTGCGATGCTTCACTCCAGGTTTACGGTATCCCTTGGACCTTCTTATTGACGTTGAAACACAGAAATTGCATCGGAATTAAATACAAAAGCACAATGTCGACTTAAGTAATAGAAGACAGACTCTTCTTACTGAATATGCTATGAACCATTCCTGTGACACTAGTTATAGATTCCGATGCTTCACTTCAGGTTTACTGTATCCCTCTGACCTTCTTATTGACGATAAAACACAGAAATTGAATCGGAATTAAATACAAGAGGCACAATGCCGACTTAAGTACAAGATGATTGACTCTTCTTACTGTCTATGTTTTGAACCATTCCTGTGACACTAGTTATATATTCGGATGCTTCACTTCAGGTTTACTGTATCCCTATGTTTTGAACCATTCCTGTGACACTAGTTACAGATTCCGTTGCTTCACTACAGGTTTACTGTATCCCTTAAACCTTCTTATTGACAATGAAACACAGAAATTGCATCGGAATTAAATACAAAAGGCACAATGCCGACTCAAGTACAAGAAAACTGACTCTTCTTATTGGCGAAGAAACACAGATATTGCATCGGAATTAAATAAAAATGGCACAATGCCGACTTAAGTACAAGAAGTCTGACTCTTCTTACTGTCTATGTTTTGAACCATTCCTGTGACATTAGTAATAGATTCCGATGCTTCACTCTAGGTTTACTGTATCCCTTGGACCTTCTTATTGACGATGAAACACAGAAATTGCATCGGAATAAAATAAAAAGGCACAATGCCGACTTAAGTACAAGAAGACTGACTCTTCTTACTTTCTATGTTTTGAACCATTCCTTTGACACTAGTTACAGATTCCGATGCTTCACTCCAGGTTTACTGTATCCCTCGGACCTTCTTATTAACGATGAAATACAGAAATTGCATCAGAATTAAATACAAAAGGCACAATGCCGACTTAAGTACAAGAAGACTGGCTCTTCTTACTGTCTATGCTTTGAACCATTCCTGTGACACTAGTTACAGATTCCGATGCTTCACTTATGGTTCACTGTATCCCTTGGACCTTCTTATTGACGATGAAACACAGAAATTGCATCGGAATTAAATAGAAAAGCCACAATGCCGACTTAAGTACAAGAAGACTGACTCTTCCTACTGTCTATGTTTTGAACCATTCCTGTGACACTAGTTATAGATTCCGATGCTTCACTTCAGGTTTACTGTATCCCTCTTCCCTTCTTATTGACGATGAAACATAGAAATTGCATCGGAATAAATACAAAAGGCACAATGCCGACATAAGTACAAGAACACTGACTCTCCTTCTGACTATGTTTGAACCATTCCTGTGTTACTAGTTATAGATATCGATGCTTCACTTCAGGTTTACTGTATCCCTTGGACATTCTTGTTGGCGATGAAACACAGAAATTGCATCGGAATTAAATACAAAAGGCACAATGCCGACTTAAGTACAAGAAGACTGACTCTTCTTACTGACTATGTTTTGAACTAATCCTGTTACACTAGTTATTGATTCTGATGCTTCACTTCAGTTTTACTGTATCCCTTGTACCTTCTTATTGGCGATGAAATACAGAAATTGCATCGGAATTAAATACAAAAGCCACAATGCCGACTTAGGTACAAGAAGACTGACTCTTCTTACTGACTATGTTTTGGACCATTCCTGTGACACTAGTTATAGATTCCGATGCTTCACTTCAGGTTTACTGTATACCTCTGTCCCTCTTATTGACGATGAAACACAGAAATTGCATCGGAATTAAATACAAAAGGCACAATGCCGACTTCAGTACATGTAGACTGACCTTTCCTACTGTCTATGTTTTGAACCATTCCTGTGACACTAGTTATAGATTACGATGGTTCACTTTAGGTTTACTGTATCCCTCTGCCCTTCTTAATGCCGATAAAACACAGAAATAGCATCGGAATTAAATAGAAAAGGCACAATGCCGACTTAAGTACAAGAAGACTGACTCTTCTTCTGTATATGTTTTGAATCACTCCTGTGACACTAGTCATAAATTCCGATGCTTCACTCCAGGTTTACTGTATCCCTTGGACCTTCTTATTGAAGATGAAACACAGAAATTTTATCGGAATTAAATACAAAAGGCACAGTGCCGACTTAAGTACAAGAGTACTGACTCTTCTTACTGTCTATGGTTTGAACCATCACTGTGACACTAATTATAGATTCCGATGCTTCACTCCAGGTTTACTGTATCCCTTGGACCTTCTTATTGACGCTGAAACACAGACATTGCATCGGAATTAAATACAAAATGCACAATGCCGACTTAAGTACAAGAAGACTGACTCTTCTGACTGACTATGTTTTGAACTAATCCTGTTACAGTAGTTATAGATTCTGATGCTTCACTTCAGGTTTACTGCATCCCTTGGACCTTCTTATTGGCGATGAAACACAGAAATTGCATCGCAATTAAATACAAAAGGCACAATGCCGACTTATGTACAAGAAGACTTACTCTTATTACTGGCTATGCTTTGAACCACTCCTGTGACACTAGTTATAAATGCCGATGCTTCACTCAAGGTTTACTGTATCCCTTGGACCTTCTTATTGACGTTGACACACAGAAATTGCATCGGAACTTAATACAAAAGCATAATGCCGACTTAAGTACAAGAAGACTGACTCTTCTTACTGACTACGTTTCGAACCATTCCTGTGACACTAGTTATATATTCCGATGCTTCACTTCAGGTTTACTGTATTCCTCTGACCTTCTTATTGACGATAAAACACAGAAATTGCATCGGAATTAAATACAAAAGGCACAATGCCGACTTAAGTACAAGATGACTGACTCTTCTTACTGTCTATGTTTTGAACCATTCCTATGACACTAGTTATAGATTCCGATGCTTCACTTCAGATTTACTGTATCCCTCTCACGTTCTTATTGACGATGAAACACAGAAATTGAGTAGGAATTAAATAAAAAAGGCACAACGCCGAATTATGTACAAGAAGACTGACTCTTCTTACTGACTATGTTTGAACCATTCCTGTGACACTAGTTATAGATTCCGATGCATCACTTCAGGTTTGCGGTATGCCTCTGACCTTCTTATTGACGATAAAACACAGAAATTACATCGGAATTAAATACAAAAGGCACAATGCCGACTTAAGTACAAGAATACTGACTCTTCTTACTGTCTATGTTTTGAACCATTCCTGTGACACTAGTTATAAATTCCGATGCTTCACTCCAGGTTTTCTGTATCCCTTGGACCTTCTTATTGACGTTGACACACAGAAATTGCACCGGAACTAAATACAAAAGCACAATGCCGACTTAAGTACAAGATGACTGACTCTTCTTACTGACTATGGTTTGAACCATTCCTGTGACACTAGTTACAGATTCCGATGCTTCACTTCTGGTTCACTGTATCCCTTGGGCCTTCTTATTGACGATGAAACACAGAAATTACATCGGAATTAAATAGAAAAGGCACAATGCCGACTTAAGTACAAGAAGACTGACTTTTCCTACTGTCTATGTTTTGAACCATTCCTGTGACACTAGTTATAGATTCCGATGCTTGACTTCAGGTTTACTGTATATCTCTGCCCTTCTTATTGACGATGAAACACAGAAATTGCATCGGAATAAAATACAAAAGGCACAATGCCCTCTTAAGTACAAGAAGACTGACTCTTCTTCTGTCTATGTTTTGAACCATTCCTGTGTTACTAGTTATAGATTTCGATGCTTCACTTCAGGTTTACTGTATCCCTTGGACCTTCTTATTGGCGATGAAACACAGAAATTGCATTGGAATTAAATACAAAAGGCACAATGCCGACTTAAGTACAAGAAGACTGACTCTTCTTACTGACTATGATTTGAACTATTCCTGTGACACTAGTTATAGATTCTGATGCTTCACTTCAGGTTTACTGTATCCCTTTGACCTTCTCATTGGCGATGAAACACAGAAATTGCATCGGAATTAAATACAAAAGGCACAATGCCGACTTAAGTTATAGAAGACTGACTCATCTTACTGTCTATGTTTTGAACCATTCCTGTGACACTAGTTATAGTTTGCGATGCTTCACTCCAGGTTTACGGTATCCCTTGGACCTTCTTATTGACGTTGAAACACAGAAATTGCATCGGAATTAAATACAAAAGCACAATGTCGACTTAAGTAATAGAAGACAGACTCTTCTTACTGAATATGCTATGAACCATTCCTGTGACACTAGTTATAGATTCCGATGCTTCACTTCAGGTTTACTGTATCCCTCTGACCTTCTTATTGACGATAAAACACAGAAATTGAATCGGAATTAAATACAAGAGGCACAATGCCGACTTAAGTACAAGATGATTGACTCTTCTTACTGTCTATGTTTTGAACCATTCCTGTGACACTAGTTATATATTCGGATGCTTCACTTCAGGTTTACTGTATCCCTATGTTTTGAACCATTCCTGTGACACTAGTTACAGATTCCGTTGCTTCACTACAGGTTTACTGTATCCCTTAAACCTTCTTATTGACAATGAAACACAGAAATTGCATCGGAATTAAATACAAAAGGCACAATGCCGACTCAAGTACAAGAAAACTGACTCTTCTTATTGGCGAAGAAACACAGATATTGCATCGGAATTAAATAAAAATGGCACAATGCCGACTTAAGTACAAGAAGTCTGACTCTTCTTACTGTCTATGTTTTGAACCATTCCTGTGACATTAGTAATAGATTCCGATGCTTCACTCTAGGTTTACTGTATCCCTTGGACCTTCTTATTGACGATGAAACACAGAAATTGCATCGGAATAAAATAAAAAGGCACAATGCCGACTTAAGTACAAGAAGACTGACTCTTCTTACTTTCTATGTTTTGAACCATTCCTTTGACACTAGTTACAGATTCCGATGCTTCACTCCAGGTTTACTGTATCCCTCGGACCTTCTTATTAACGATGAAATACAGAAATTGCATCAGAATTAAATACAAAAGGCACAATGCCGACTTAAGTACAAGAAGACTGGCTCTTCTTACTGTCTATGCTTTGAACCATTCCTGTGACACTAGTTACAGATTCCGATGCTTCACTTATGGTTCACTGTATCCCTTGGACCTTCTTATTGACGATGAAACACAGAAATTGCATCGGAATTAAATAGAAAAGCCACAATGCCGACTTAAGTACAAGAAGACTGACTCTTCCTACTGTCTATGTTTTGAACCATTCCTGTGACACTAGTTATAGATTCCGATGCTTCACTTCAGGTTTACTGTATCCCTCTTCCCTTCTTATTGACGATGAAACATAGAAATTGCATCGGAATAAATACAAAAGGCACAATGCCGACATAAGTACAAGAACACTGACTCTCCTTCTGACTATGTTTGAACCATTCCTGTGTTACTAGTTATAGATATCGATGCTTCACTTCAGGTTTACTGTATCCCTTGGACATTCTTGTTGGCGATGAAACACAGAAATTGCATCGGAATTAAATACAAAAGGCACAATGCCGACTTAAGTACAAGAAGACTGACTCTTCTTACTGACTATGTTTTGAACTAATCCTGTTACACTAGTTATTGATTCTGATGCTTCACTTCAGTTTTACTGTATCCCTTGTACCTTCTTATTGGCGATGAAATACAGAAATTGCATCGGAATTAAATACAAAAGCCACAATGCCGACTTAGGTACAAGAAGACTGACTCTTCTTACTGACTATGTTTTGGACCATTCCTGTGACACTAGTTATAGATTCCGATGCTTCACTTCAGGTTTACTGTATACCTCTGTCCCTCTTATTGACGATGAAACACAGAAATTGCATCGGAATTAAATACAAAAGGCAAAATGCCGACTTCAGTACATGTAGACTGACCTTTCCTACTGTCTATGTTTTGAACCATTCCTGTGACACTAGTTATAGATTACGATGGTTCACTTTAGGTTTACTGTATCCCTCTGCCCTTCTTAATGCCGATAAAACACAGAAATAGCATCGGAATTAAATAGAAAAGGCACAATGCCGACTTAAGTACAAGAAGACTGACTCTTCTTCTGTATATGTTTTGAATCACTCCTGTGACACTAGTCATAAATTCCGATGCTTCACTCCAGGTTTACTGTATCCCTTGGACCTTCTTATTGAAGATGAAACACAGAAATTTTATCGGAATTAAATACAAAAGGCACAGTGCCGACTTAAGTACAAGAGTACTGACTCTTCTTACTGTCTATGGTTTGAACCATCACTGTGACACTAATTATAGATTCCGATGCTTCACTCCAGGTTTACTGTATCCCTTGGACCTTCTTATTGACGCTGAAACACAGACATTGCATCGGAATTAAATACAAAATGCACAATGCCGACTTAAGTACAAGAAGACTGACTCTTCTGACTGACTATGTTTTGAACTAATCCTGTTACAGTAGTTATAGATTCTGATGCTTCACTTCAGGTTTACTGCATCCCTTGGACCTTCTTATTGGCGATGAAACACAGAAATTGCATCGCAATTAAATACAAAAGGCACAATGCCGACTTATGTACAAGAAGACTTACTCTTATTACTGGCTATGCTTTGAACCACTCCTGTGACACTAGTTATAAATGCCGATGCTTCACTCAAGGTTTACTGTATCCCTTGGACCTTCTTATTGACGTTGACACACAGAAATTGCATCGGAACTTAATACAAAAGCATAATGCCGACTTAAGTACAAGAAGACTGACTCTTCTTACTGACTACGTTTCGAACCATTCCTGTGACACTAGTTATATATTCCGATGCTTCACTTCAGGTTTACTGTATTCCTCTGACCTTCTTATTGACGATAAAACACAGAAATTGCATCGGAATTAAATACAAAAGGCACAATGCCGACTTAAGTACAAGATGACTGACTCTTCTTACTGTCTATGTTTTGAACCATTCCTATGACACTAGTTATAGATTCCGATGCTTCACTTCAGATTTACTGTATCCCTCTCACGTTCTTATTGACGATGAAACACAGAAATTGAGTAGGAATTAAATAAAAAAGGCACAACGCCGAATTATGTACAAGAAGACTGACTCTTCTTACTGTCTATGTTTTGAACCATTCCTGTGACACTAGTTATAGATTCCGATGCTTCACTTCAGGTTTACTGTATCCCTCTGACCTTCTTATTGACGATAAGACACAGAAATTGAATCGGAATTAAAACAAGAGGCACAATGCCGACTTAAGTACAAGATGATTGACTCTTCTTACTGTCTATGTTTTGAACCATTCCTGTGACACTAGTTATATATTCGGATGCTTCACTTCAGGTTTACTGTATCCCTATGTTTTGAACCATTCCTGTGACACTAGTTACAGATTCCGATGCTTCACTACAGGTTTACTGTATCCCTTAAACCTTCTTATTGACAATGAAACACAGAAATTGCATCGGAATTAAATACAAAAGGCACAATGCCGACTTAAGTACAAGAAGACCGACTCTTCTTACTGACTATGTTTTGAACTAATCCTGTTACACTAGTTATAGTTTCTGATGCTTCACTTCAGGTTTACTGTATCGCTTGGACCTTCTTATTGGCGATGAAACACAGATATTGCATCGGAATTAAATACAATAGGCACAATGCAGAGTTAAGTACAAGAAGACTGACTCTTCTTACTGACTACGTTTTGAACCATTCCTGTGACACTAGTTATAGATTCTGATGCTTCACTTCAGGTTTACTGTATCCCTTGGACCTTCTTATTGACGATGAAACACAGAAATTGCATCGGAATTAAATACAAAAGGCACAATGCCGACTTAAGTACAAGAAAACTGACTCTTCTTGTTGGCGAAGAAACACAGAAATTGCATCGGAATTAAATACAAATGGCACAATGCCGACTTAAGTACAAGAAGTCTGACTCTTCTTACTGTCTATGTTTTGAACCATTCCTGTGACATTAGTAATAGATTCCGATGCTTCACTCTAGGTTTACTGTATCCCTTGGACCTTCTTATTGACGATGAAACACAGAAATTGCATCGGAATAAAATAAAATATCACAATGCCGACTTAAGTACAAGAAGACTGACTCTTCTTACTTTCTATGTTTTGAACCATTCCTTTGACACTAGTTACAGATTCCGATGCTTCACTCCAGGTTTACTGTATCCCTCGGACCTTCTTATTAACGATGAAATACAGAAATTGCATCAGAATTAAATACAAAAGGCACAATGCCGACTTAAGTACAAGAAGACTGGTTCTTCTTACTGTCTATGCTTTGAACCATTCCTGTGACACTAGTTACAGATTCCGATGCTTCACTTATGGTTCACTGTATCCCTTGGACCTTCTTATTGACGATGAATCACAGAAATTGCATCGGAATTAAATAGAAAAGCCACAATGCCGACTTAAGTACAAGAAGACTGACTCTTCCTACTGTCTATGTTTTGAACCATTCCTGTGACACTAGTTATAGATTCCGATGCTTCACTTCAGGTTTACTGTATCCCTCTTCCCTTCTTATTGACGATGAAACATAGAAATTGCATCGGAATAAATACAAAAGGCACAATGCCGACATAAGTACAAGAACACTGACTCTTCTTCTGACTATGTTTGAACCATTCCTGTGTTACTAGTTATAGATATCGATGCTTCACTTCAGGTTTACTGTATCCCTTGGACATTCTTGTTGGCGATGAAACACAGAAATTGCATCGGAATTAAATACAAAAGGCACAATGCCGACTTAAGTACAAGAAGACTGACTCTTCTTACTGACTATGATTTGAACTATTCCTGTGACACTAGTTATAGATTCTGATGCTTCACTTCAGGTTTACTGTATCCCTTTGACCTTCTCGTTGGCGATGAAACACAGAAATTGCATCGGAATTAAATACAAAAAGCACAATGCCGACATAAGTACAAGAAGATTGACTCTTCTCACTGTCTATGTTTTGAACCATTCCTGTGACACTAGTTATAGATTCCATTGCTTCACTCCAGGTTTACTGTATCCCTTGGACCTTATTATTGACGATGAAACACAGAAATTGCATCGGAATTAAACAGAAAATGCACAATACCGACTTAAGTACAAGAAGCCTAACTCTTTTTACTGACTAAGTTTTGAACCATTTCTGTGACACTAGTTATAGATTCCAGTGCTTCACTTCAGATTTAATGTATCCCTTGGGCCTTCCTATTGACGATGAGACACAAAAATCGCATCGGAATTAAATAGAAAAGGCACAATGCCGACTTAAGTACAAGAAGACTGACTCTTCTTACTGACTATGTTTTGAACTAATCCTGTTACACTAGTTATAGATTCTGATGCTTCACTTCAGTTTTACTGTATCCCTTGTACCTTCTTATTGGCGATGAAATACAGAAATTGCATCGGAATTAAATACAAAAGCCACAATGCCGACTTAGGTACAAGAAGACTGACTCTTCTTACTGACTATGTTTTGGACCATTCCTGTGACACTAGTTATAGATTCCGATGCTTCACTTCAGGTTTACTGTATACCTCTGTCCCTCTTATTGACGATGAAACACAGAAATTGCATCGGAATTAAATACAAAAGGCACAATGCCGACTTCAGTACATGTAGACTGACCTTTCCTACTGTCTATGTTTTGAACCATTCCTGTGACACTAGTTATAGATTACGATGGTTCACTTTAGGTTTACTGTATCCCTCTGCCCTTCTTAATGCCGATAAAACACAGAAATAGCATCGGAATTAAATAGAAAAGGCACAATGCCGACTTAAGTACAAGAAGACTGACTCTTCTTCTGTATATGTTTTGAATCACTCCTGTGACACTAGTCATAAATTCCGATGCTTCACTCCAGGTTTACTGTATCCCTTGGACCTTCTTATTGAAGATGAAACACAGAAATTTTATCGGAATTAAATACAAAAGGCACAGTGCCGACTTAAGTACAAGCGTACTGACTCTTCTTACTGTCTATGGTTTGAACCATCACTGTGACACTAATTATAGATTCCGATGCTTCACTCCAGGTTTACTGTATCCCTTGGACCTTCTTATTGACGCTGAAACACAGACATTGCATCGTAATTAAATACAAAATGCACAATGCCGACTTAAGTACAAGAAGACTGACTCTTCTTACTGACTATGTTTTGAACTAATCCTGTTACAGTAGTTATAGATTCTGATGCTTCACTTCAGGTTTACTGCATTTCTTGGACCTTCTTATTGGCGATGAAACACAGAAATTGCATCGCAATTAAATACAAAAGGCACAATGCCGACTTATGTACAAGAAGACTTACTCTTATTACTGACTATGCTTTGAACCACTCCTGTGACACTAGTTATAAATGCCGATGCTTCACTCAAGGTTTACTGTTTCCCTTGGACCTTCTTATTGACGTTGACACACAGAAATTGCATCGGAACTAAATACAAAAGCATAATGCCGACTTAATTACAAGAAGACTGACTCTTCTTACTGACTACGTTTTGAACCATTCCTGTGACACTAGTTATATATTCCGATGCTTCACTTCAGGTTTACTGTATTCCTCTGACCTTCTTATTGACGATAAAACACAGAAATTGCATCGGAATTAAATACAAAAGGCACAATGCCGACTTAAGTACAAGATGACTGACTCTTCTTACTGTCTATGTTTTGAACCATTCCTATGACACTAGTTATAGATTCCGATGCTTCACTTCAGATTTACTGTATCCCTCTCACGTTCTTATTGACGATGAAACACAGAAATTGAGTAGGAATTAAATAAAAAAGGCACAACGCCGAATTATGTACAAGAAGACTGACTCTTCTTACTGTCTATGTTTTGAACCATTCCTGTGACACTAGTTATATTTTCCGATGCTTCACTTCAGGTTTACTGTATCCCTATGTTTTGAACCATTCCTGTGACACTAGTTACAGATTCCGATGCTTCACTTCAGGTTTACTGTATCCCTTGGACCTTCTTATTGACGATGAAACACAGAAATTGCATCGGAATTAAATACGAAAGGCACAATGCCGACTTAAGTACAAGAAGACTGACTCTTCTTAATGGCGATGAAACACAGATATTGCATCGGAATTAAATACAAATGGCACAATATCGACTTAAGTACAAGAAGACTGACTTATCTTACTGTCTATGTTTTGAACCATTCCTGTGACACTAGTTATAGATTCCGGTGCTTCACTCCAGGTTTACTGTATCCCTTGGCCCTTCATATTGACGATGAAACACAGAAATAGCATCGGAAATAAATACAAATGGCACAATGCCCACTTAAGTACAAGAAGACTGACTCTTCTTACTGACTATGTTTTGAACCATTCCTGTGACACTAGTTATAGATTCCGATGCATCACTTCAGGTTTACGGTATCCCTCTGACCTTCTTATTGACGATAAAACACAGAAATTACATCGGAATTAAATACAAAAGGCACAATGCCGACTTAAGTACAAGAAGACTGACTTTTCTTACTGTCTATGTTTTGAACCATTCCTGTGACACTAGTTATATATTCCGATGCTTCACTTCAGGTTTACTGTATCCCTATGTTTTGAACCATTCCTGTGACACTAGTTACAGATTCCGATGCTTCACTTCAGGTTTACTGTATCCCTTGGACCTTCTTATTGACGATGAAACACAGAAATTGCGTCGGAATTATATACAAAAGGCACGATGCCGAATGAAGTACAAGAACTCTGACTCTTCTTTCTGTCTATGTTTTGAACCATTCCTGTGACACTACTTATGAATTCCGATGCTTCACTCTAGGTTTACTGTATCCCTTGGACCTTCTTATTGACGATGAAACACAGAAATTGCATCGGAATTAAATAAAAAAGGCACTGTGCCGACTTAAGTACAAGAAGATTGACTTTTCCTACTGTCTATGTTTTGAACCATTCCTGTGACACTAGTTATAGATTCCGATGCTTGACGTCAGGTTTACTGTATATCTCTGCCCTTCTTATTGACGATGAAACACAGATATTGCGTCGGAATAAAATACAAAAGGCACAATGCCGTCTTAAGTACAAGAAGACTGACTCTTCTTCTGTCTATGTTTTGAATCATTCCTGTGTTACTAGTTATAGATTTCGATGCTTCTCTTCAGGTTTACTGTATCCCTTGGACCCTCTTATTAACGATGAAACACAGAAATTGCATCGGAATTAAATACAAAAGGCACAATGCCGACTTAAGTACAAGAAGACTGACTCATCTTACTGACTATGATTTGAACTATTCCTGTGACACTAGTTATAGATTCTGACGCTTCACTTCAAGTTTACTGTATCCCTTTGACCTTGTCATTGACGATGAAACACAGAAATTGCATCGGAATTAAATACAAAAGGCACAATGCCGACTTAAGTTATAGAAGACGGACTCATCTTACTGTCTGTGTTTTGAACCATTCCTGTGACACTAGTTGTAGTTTCCGATGCTTCACTCCAGGTTTACGGTATCCCTTGGACCTTCTTATTGACGTTGAAAAACAGAAATTGCATTGGAATTAAATACAAAAGCACAATGTCGACTTAAGTAAAAGAAGACAGACTCTTCTTACTGAATATGTTTTAAACCAATCCTGTGACACTAGTTATAGATTCCGATGCTTTACTTCAGGTTTACTGTATCCCTCTGACCTTCTTATTGACGATAAAACACAGAAATTGCATCGGAATTAAATACAAAAGGCACAATGCCAACTTAAGTACAAGATGACTGACTCTTCTTACTATCTATGTTTTGAACCATTCCTGTGATACTAGTTATATATTCCGATGCTTCACTTCAGGTTTACTGTATCCCTATGTTTTGAACCACTCCTGTGACACTTGTTACAGATTCCGATGCTTCACTCCAGGTTTACTGTATTCCTTGGACCTTCTTATTGACGATGAAACACAGAAATTGCATCGGAATTAAATACAAAAGGCACAATGCCGTTTTAAGTACAAGAAGACTGACTCTTCTTACTGACTATGTTTTGAACTAATCCTTTTACACTAGTTATAGAGTCCGATGCTTCACTCTAGGTTTACTGTATCTCTTGGACCTTCTTATTGACGATGAAACACAGAAATTGCATCGGAATTAAATAAAAAAGGCACAATGCCGACTTAAGTACAAGAAGACTGACTCTTCTTACTGTCTATGTTTTGAACCATTCCTGTGACACTAGTTACAGATTCCGATGCTTCACTCCAGGTTTACTTTATCCCTTGGACCTTCTTATTGACGATGAAACACAGAAATTGCATCGGAATTAAATACAAAAGGCACAATGCCGACTTAAGTACAAGAAGACTGACTCTTCTTACTGACTATGTTTTGAACTAATCCTGTTACACTAGTTATAGTTTCTGATGCTTCACTTCAGGTTTACTGAATCCCTTGGACCTTCTTATTGGCGATGAAACACAGATATTGCATCGGAATTAAATACAATAGGCACAATGACGACTTAAGTGCAAGAAGACTGACTCTTCTTACTGACTACGTTTTGGACCATTCCTGTGACACCAGTTATAGATTCTGATGCTTCACTTCAGGTTTACTGTATCCCTTGGACCCTCTTATTGACGATGAAACACAGAAATTGCATCGGAATTAAATACAAAAGGCACAATGCCGACTTAAGTACAAGAAGACTGACTCTTCTTATTGGCGATGAAACACAGATATTGCATCGGAATTAAATACAAATGGCACAATGCCGATCTAAGTACAAGAAGACTGACTCTTCTTACTGACTATGTTTTGAACCACTCCTGTGACACTAGTTATAGATATCGATGCTTCACTTCAGGATTACTGTATCCCTTGGACATTCTTGTTGGCGATGAAACACAGAAATTGCATCGGAATTAAATACAAAAGGCACAATGCCGACTTAAGTACAAGAAGACTGACTCTTCTTACTGACTATGTTTTGAACTAATCCTGTTACACTAGTTATAGATTCTGATGCTTCACTTCAGTTTTACTGTATCCCTTGTACCTTCTTATTGGCGATGAAATACAGAAATTGCATCGGAATTAAATACAAAAGCCACAATGCCGACTTATGTACAAGAAGACTGACTCTTCTTACTGACTATGTTTTGGACCATTCCTGTGACACTAGTTATAGATTCCGATGCTTCACTTCACGTTTACTGTATACCTCTGTCCCTCTTATTGACGATGAAACACAGAAATTGCATCGGAATTAAATACAAAAGGCACAATGCCGACTTCAGTACATGTAGACTGACCTTTCCTACTGTCTATGTTTTGAACCATTCCTGTGACACTAGTTATAGATTACGATGGTTCACTTCAGGTTTACTGTATCCCTCTGCCCTTCTTAATGCCGATAAAACACAGAAATAGCATCGGAATTAAATAGAAAAGGCACAATGCCGAGTTAAGTACAAGAAGACTGACTCTTCTTCTGAATATGTTTTAAACCACTCCTGTGACACTAGTTATAAATTCCGATGCTTCACTCCAGGTTTACTGTATCCCTTGGACCTTCTTATTGAAGATGAAACACAGAAACTTTATCGGAATTAAAAACAAAAGGCACAGTGCCGACTTAAGTACAAGAGTACTGACTCTTCTTACTGTCTATGTTTTGAACCATCACTGTGACACTAATTATAGATTCCGATGCTTCACTCCAGGTTTACTGTATCCCTTGGACCTTCTTATTGACGCTGAAACACAGACACTGCATCGGAATTAAATACAAAATGCACAATGCCGACATAAGTACAAGAAGACTGACTCTTCTTACTAACTATGTTTTGAACTAATCCTGTTACACTAGTTATAGATTCTGATGCTTCACTTCAGGTTTACTGTATCCCTTGGACCTTCTTATTGGCGATGAAACACAGAAATTGCATCGCAATTAAATACAAAAGGCACAATGCCGACTTATGTACAAGAAGACTGACTCTTATTACTGACTATGCTTTGAACCATTCCTGTGACACTAGTTATAAATTCCGATGCTTCACTCCAGGTTTACTGTATCCCTTGGACCTTCTTATTGACGTTGACACACAGAAATTGCATCGGAACTAAATACAAAAGCACAATGCCGACTTTGGTACAAGAAGACTGACTCTTCTTACTGACTACGTTTTGAACCATTCCTGTGACACTAGTTATATATTCCGATGCTTCACTTCAGGTTTACTGTATTCCTCTGACCTTCTTATTGACGATAAAACACAGAAATTGCATCGGAATTAAATACAAAAGGCACAATGCCGACTTAAGTACAAGATGACTGACTCTTCTTACTGTCTATGTTTTGAACCATTCCTATGACACTAGTTATAGATTCCGATGCTTCACTTCATATTTACTGTATCCCTCTGACGTTCTTATTGACGATGAAACACAGAAATTGTGTAGGAATTAAATAAAAAAGGCACAATGCCGAATTATGTACAAGAAGACTGACTCTTCTTACTGTCTATGTTTTGAACCATTGCTGTGACACTAGTTATATTTTCCGATGCTTCACTTCAGGTTTACTGTATCCCTATGTTTTGAATCATTCCTGTGACACTAGTTACAGATTCCGATGCTTCACTTCAGGTTTACTGTATCCCTTGGACCTTCTTATTGAGGATGAAACACAGAAATTGCATCGGAATTAAATACGAAAGGCACAATGCCGACTTAAGTACAAGAAGACTGACTCTTCTTAAAGGCGATGAAACACAGATAATGCAACGGAATTAATTACAAATGGCACAATATCGACTTAAGTACAAGAAGACTGACTAGTCTTACTGTCTATGTTTTGAACCATTCCTGTGACACTAGTTATAGATTCCGGTGCTTCACTCCAGGTTTACTGTATCCCATGGCCCTTCATATTGACGATGAAACACAGAAATAGCATCGGAAATAAATACAAATGGCACAATGCCCACTTAAGTACAAGAAGACTGACTCTTCTTACTGACTATGTTTTGAACCATTCCTGTGACACTAGTTATAGATTCCGATGCATCACTTCAGGTTTACGGTATCCCTCTGACCTTCTTATTGACGATAAAACACAGAAATTACATCGGAATAAAATACAAAACGCACAATGCCGACTTAAGTACAAGAAGACTGACTCTTCTTACTGTCTATGTTTTGAACCATTCCTGTGACACTAGTTATATATTCCGATGCTTCACTTCAGGTTTACTGTATCCCTATGTTTTGAACCACTCCTGTGACAATTGTTACAGATTCCGATGCTTCACTCCAGGTTTACTGTATCCCTTGGACCTTCTTATTGACAATGAAACACAGAAATTGCATCGGAATTAAATACAAAAGGCACAATGCCGTTTTAAGTACAAGAAGACTGACTCTTCTTACTGACTATGTTTTGAACTAATCCTGTTACACTAGTTATAGTGTCCGTTGCTTCACTCTAGGTTTACTGTATCTCTTGGACCTTCTTATTGACGATGAAACACAGAAATTGCATCGGAATTAAATAAAAAAGGCACAATGCCGACTTAAGTACAAGAAGACTAACTCTTCTTACTGTCTATGTTTTGAACCATTCCTGTGCCACTAGTTACAGATTCCGAAGCTTCACTCCAGGTTTACTGTATCCCTTGGACCTTCTTATTGACGATGAAACACAGAAATTGCATCGGAATTAAATACAAAAGGCACAATGCCGACTTAAGTACAAGAAGACTGGCTCTTCTTACTGACTATGCTTTCAACCATTCCTGTGACACTAGTTACAGATTCCGATGCTTCACTTCTGGTTCACTGTATCCCTTGGGCCTTCTTATTGACGATGAAACACAGAAATTGCATTGGAATTAAATACAAAAGGCACAATGCCGACTTAAGTACAAGAAGACTGACTCTTCTTATTGGCGATGAAACACAGAAATTGCATCGGAATTAAATACAAATGGCACAATGCCGACTTAAGTACAAGAAGACTGACTCCTCTTACTGACTATGTTTAGAACCATTCCTGTGACACTAGTTATAGATTCCGATGCAGCACTTCAGGTTTACGGTATCCCTCTGACCTTCTTATTGACGATTAAACACAGAAATTACATCGGATGTAAATAAAAAAGGCACATTGCCGACTTAAGTACAAGAAGACACACTCTTCTTACTGTCTATTTTTTGAACCATTCCTGTGACACTAGTTATAGATCATGATGCTTCACTTCAGATTTACTGTATCCCTCTGACGTTCTTATTGACGATGAAACACAGAAATTTCGTCGGAATTAAATACAAAAGGCACAATGCCGAATGAAGTACAAGAAGTCTGACTCTTCTTACTGTCTATGTTTTGAACCTTTCCTGTGACATTAGTAATAGATTCCGATGCTTCACTCTAGGTTTACAGTATCCCTTGGACCTTCTTATTGACGATGAAACACAGAAATTGCATCGGAATAAAATAAAAAGGCACAATGCCGACTTAAGTACAAGAAGACTGACTCTTCTTACTTTCTATGTTTTGAACCATTCCTTTGACACTTGTTACAGATTCCGATGCTTCACTCCAGGTTTACTGTATCCCTTGGACCTTCTTAGTGACGATGAAACACAGAAATTGCATCGGAATTAAATACAAAAGGCAGAATGCAGACTTAAGTACAAGAAGACTGGCTCTTCTTACTGTCTATGTTTTGAACCATTCCTGTGACACTAGTTACAGATTCCGATGCTTCACTTATGGTTCACTGTATAACTTGGACCTTCTTATTGACGATGAAACACAGAAATTGCATCGGAATTAAATAGAAAAGCCACAATGCCGACTTAAGTACAAGAAGACTGACTCTTCCTATTGTCTATGTTTTGAACCATTCCTGTGACACTAGTTATAGATTCCGATGCTTCACTTCAGGTTTACTGTATCCCTCTGCCCTTCTTATTGACGATGAAACACAGAAATTTCATCGGAATAAAATACAAAAGGCACAATGCCGACTTAAGCACAAGAAGACTGACTCTTCTTCTGACTATGTTTGAACCATTCCTGTGTTACTAGTTATAGATTTCGATGCTTCACTTCAGGTTTACTGTATCCCTTGGACATTCTTGTTGGCGATGAAACACAGAAATTGCATCGGAATTATATACAAAAGGCACAATGCCGACTTAAGTACAAGAAGACTGACTCTTCTTACTGACTATGATTTGAACTATTCCTGTGACACTAGTGATAGATTCTGATGCTTCACTTCAGGTTTACTGTATCCCTTTGACCTTCTCGTGGGCGATGAAACACAGAAATTGCATTGGAATTAAATACAAAAAGCACAATGCCGACATAAGTACAAGAAGATTGACTCTTCACACTGTCTATGTTTTGAACCATTCCTGTGACACTAGTTATAGATTCCATTGCTTCACTCCAGGTTTACTGTTTCCCTTGGACCTTATTATTGACGATGAAACACAGAAATTGCATCGGAATTAAACAGAAAAGGCACAATACCGACTTAAGTACAAGAAGACTAACTCTTTTTACTGACTATGTTTTGAACCATTTCTGTGACACTAGTTATAGATTCCGATGCTTCACTTCAGATTTAATGTATCCCTTGGGCCTTCCTATTGACGATGAGACACAGAAATCGCATCGGAATTAAATAGAAAAGGCACAATGCCGACTTAAGTACAAGAAGACTGACTCTTCCTACTCTCTATGTTTTGAACCATTCCTGTAACACTAGTTTTTTATTCCGATGCTTCACTTGAGGTTTACTGTATCATTCGGACCTTCTTATGGACGATGAAACACAGAAATTGCATCGGAATTAAATAGAAAAGGCACAATACCGACTTTAGTACAAGAGGACTGACTCTTCCTACTGGCTATGATTTGAACCATTCCTGTGACACTAGTTATAGATTCCGATGCTTCACTTCAGGTTTACTGTATCCCTCTGCCCTTCTTATTGACGATGAAACACAGAAATTGCGTCGGAAATAAATACAAAAGGCACAATGATGACTTAGGTACAGGAAGACTGGCTCATCTTTCTGTCTTTGTTTTCAACCATTCCTTAGACACTAGTTACAGATCCCGATGCTTCAGTTCAGGTTTACTGTATCCCTCTGCCCTTCTTATTGACGATGAGACACAGAAATTGCATCGGAATTAAATACAAAAGCACAATGCCGACTTAAGTACAAGAAGACTGACTCTTCTTACTGACTACGTTTTGAACCATTCCTGTGACACTAGTTATAGATTCCGATGCTTCACTTCAGGTTTACTGCATCCCTCTGATCTTCTTATTGACGATAAAACACAGCAATTGCATCAGAATTAAATACAAAAGGCACAATGCTGACTTAAGTACACGAAGACTGACTCTTCTCACTGTCTATGTTTTGAACCATTCCTGTGACACTAGCTTTTCATTCCGATGCTTCACCTGAGGTTTACTGTATCACTCGGACCATCTTATGGACGATGAAACACAGAAATTGCATCGGAATGAAATACAAAAGGCACAATGTCGACTTAGGTACAAGAAGACTGAACCTTCCAACTCTCTATGATTTGAACCATTCCTGTGACACTAGTTATAGATTCCGTTGGCTCACTTCAGGTTTACTGTATCCCTTGTACCTTCGTATTGGCGATGAAACACAGAAATTGCATCGGAATTAAATACAAAAGGCACAATGCCGACTTAAGTACAAGAAGACTGACTCTTCTCACTGACTATGATTTGATCCATTCCTGTGACACTAGTTATAGTTTCTGATGCTTCACTTCAGGTTTACTGTATCCCTTGGACCTTCTTGTTGGCGATGAAACACAGAAATTGCATAGGAATTAAATACAAAAGGCACAATGCCGACTTGAGTACAAGAAGACTGACTCATCTTTCTGTCTATGTTTTGAACCATTCCTGTGACACTAGTTATAGATTCCGATGCTTCACTCCAGGTTTACTGCATCCCTTGGACCTTCTTTTTGAGGTTGAATCAAAGAAATTGCATCGGAATTAAGTACAAGGGCACAATGCCGACTAAAGTACAAGAAGACTGACTCTTCTCACTGTCTATGATTTGAACCATTCCTGTGACACTCGTTATAGATTCCGATGCTTCACTCCAGGTTTACTGTATCCCTTGGACCTTTTATTGACGATGAAACACTGAAACTGCATTGGAATTAAACAGAAAAGGCACAATGCCGACTTAAGTACAAGTAGACTGACTCTTCCTACTCTCTATGTTTTGAACCATTCCTGTGACACTAGTTTTTTATTCCGATGATTCACTTGAGGTTTACTGTATCACTCGGACCTTCTTATGGACGATGAAACACAGAAATTGCATTGGATTTAAATACAAAAGGCAGAATGCCGTCTTAAGTACAAGATGACTGAATCTTCCAACTCTCTATGATTTGAACCATTCCTGTGATATTAGTTATAGATTCCGATGCTTCACTTCAGGTTTACTGTATCCTTCTGTCCTTCGTATTGACGATGAAACACAGAAATTGCATCGGAATTAAATAGAGAAGGCACATTACCAGCTTAAGTACAAGAAGACTGCCTCTTTCTACTGTCTATGTTTTGAACCATTCCTGTGACACTAGTTATAGATTCCGATGCTTCACTTCAGGTTTACTGTATCCCGTGTACCTTCTTATTGACGATGAAACACACAAATTACATCGTAATTAAATACAAAAGGCACAATGCCGACTTAAGTTCAAGAAGACTGACTCTTCTTACTGACTATGTTTTGAACCATTCCTGTGACACTAGTTATAGATTCCGATGCTTCACTTCAGGTTTACTGTATCCGTCTGTCCTTCTGATTGACGATGAAACACAGAAATTGCATCGGAATTAAATACAACAAAATCACAATGCTGACTTAAGTACATGTAGACTGACTTTTCCTACTGTCTATGCTTTGAACCATTCCTGTGACACTAGTTATAGATTGCGATGGTTCACTTCAGGTTTAGTGTATCCTGTGGACATTCTTATTGACGATGAAACACAGAAATTGCATCGGAATTAAATACAAATGGCACAATGCCGACTTAAGTACAAGAAGACTGACTCCTCTTACTGACTATGTTTAGAACCATTCCTGTGACACTAGTTATAGATTCCGATGCAGCACTTCAGGTTTACGGTATCCCTCTGACCTTCTTATTGACGATTAAACACAGAAATTACATCGGATGTAAATAAAAAAGGCACATTGCCGACTTAAGTACAAGAAGACACACTCTTCTTACTGTCTATTTTTTGAACCATTCCTGTGACACTAGTTATAGATCATGATGCTTCACTTCAGATTTACTGTATCCCTCTGACGTTCTTATTGACGATGAAACACAGAAATTTCGTCGGAATTAAATACAAAAGGCACAATGCCGAATGAAGTACAAGAAGTCTGACTCTTCTTACTGTCTATGTTTTGAACCTTTCCTGTGACATTAGTAATAGATTCCGATGCTTCACTCTAGGTTTACAGTATCCCTTGGACCTTCTTATTGACGATGAAACACAGAAATTGCATCGGAATAAAATAAAAAGGCACAATGCCGACTTAAGTACAAGAAGACTGACTCTTCTTACTTTCTATGTTTTGAACCATTCCTTTGACACTTGTTACAGATTCCGATGCTTCACTCCAGGTTTACTGTATCCCTTGGACCTTCTTAGTGACGATGAAACACAGAAATTGCATCGGAATTAAATACAAAAGGCAGAATGCAGACTTAAGTACAAGAAGACTGGCTCTTCTTACTGTCTATGTTTTGAACCATTCCTGTGACACTACTTACAGATTCCGATGCTTCACTTATGGTTCACTGTATAACTTGGACCTTCTTATTGACGATGAAACACAGAAATTGCATCGGAATTAAATAGAAAAGCCACAATGCCGACTTAAGTACAAGAAGACTGACTCTTCCTATTGTCTATGTTTTGAACCATTCCTGTGACACTAGTTATAGATTCCGATGCTTCACTTCAGGTTTACTGTATCCCTCTTCCCTTCTTATTGACGATGAAACACAGAAATTTCATCGGAATAAAATACAAAAGGCACATGGCCGACTTAAGCACAAGAAGACTGACTCTTCTTCTGACTATGTTTGAACCATTCCTGTGTTACTAGTTATAGATTTCGATGCTTCACTTCAGGTTTACTGTATCCCTTGGACATTCTTGTTGGCGATGAAACACAGAAATTGCATCGGAATTATATACAAAAGGCACAATGCCGACTTAAGTACAAGAAGACTGACTCTTCTTACTGACTATGATTTGAACTATTCCTGTGACACTAGTGATAGATTCTGATGCTTCACTTCAGGTTTAGTGTATCCCTTTGACCTTCTCGTGGGCGATGAAACACAGAAATTGCATTGGAATTAAATACAAAAAGCACAATGCCGACATAAGTACAAGAAGATTGACTCTTCACACTGTCTATGTTTTGAACCATTCCTGTGACACTAGTTATAGATTCCATTGCTTCACTCCAGGTTTACTGTATCCCTTGGACCTTATTATTGACGATGAAACACAGAAATTGCATCGGAATTAAACAGAAAAGGCACAATACCGACTTAAGTACAAGAAGACTAACTCTTTTTACTGACTATGTTTTGAACCATTTCTGTGACACTAGTTATAGATTCCGATGCTTCACTTCTGATTTAATGTATCCCTTGGGCCTTCCTATTGACGATGAGACACAGAAATCGCATCGGAATTAAATAGAAAAGGCACAATGCCGACTTAAGTACAAGAAGACTGACTCTTCCTACTCTCTATGTTTTGAACCATTCCTGTAACACTAGTTTTTTATTCCGATGCTTCACTTGAGGTTTACTGTATCATTCGGACCTTCTTATGGACGATGAAACACAGAAATTGCATCGGAATTAAATAGAAAAGGCACAATACCGACTTTAGTACAAGAGGACTGACTCTTCCTACTGGCTATGATTTGAACCATTCCTGTGACACTAGTTATAGATTCCGATGCTTCACTTCAGGTTTACTGTATCCCTCTGCCCTTCTTATTGACGATGAAACACAGAAATTGCATCGGAAATAAATACAAAAGGCACAATGATGACTTAGGTACAGGAAGACTGGCTCATCTTTCTGTCTTTGTTTTCAACCATTCCTTAGACACTAGTTACAGATCCCGATGCTTCAGTTCAGGTTTACTGTATCCCTCTGCCCTTCTTATTGACGATGAGACACAGAAATTGCATCGGAATTAAATACAAAAGCACAATGCCGACTTAAGTACAAGAAAACTGACTCTTCTTACTGACTACGTTTTGAACCATTCCTGTGACACTAGTTATAGATTCCGATGCTTCACTTCAGGTTTACTGCATCCCTCTGATCTTCTTATTGACGATAAAACACAGCAATTGCATCAGAATTAAATACAAAAGGCACAATGCTGACTTAAGTACACGAAGACTGACTCTTCTCACTGTCTATGTTTTGAACCATTCCTGTGACACTAGCTTTTCATTCCGATGCTTCACCTGAGGTTTACTGTATCACTCGGACCATCTTATGGACGATGAAACACAGAAATTGCATCGGAATGAAATACAAAAGGCACAATGTCGACTTAGGTACAAGAAGACTGAACCTTCCAACTCTCTATGATTTGAACCATTCCTGTGACACTAGTTATAGATTCCGTTGGCTCACTTCAGGTTTACTGTATCCCTTGTACCTTCGTATTGGCGATGAAACACAGAAATTGCATCGGAATTAAATACAAAAGGCACAATGCCGACTTAAGTACAAGAAGACTGACTCTTCTCACTGACTATGATTTGATCCATTCCTGTGACACTAGTTATAGTTTCTGATGCTTCACTGCAGGTTTACTGTATCCCTTGGACCTTCTTGTTGGCGATGAAACACAGAAATTGCATAGGAATTAAATACAAAAGGCACAATGCCGACTTGAGTACAAGAAGACTGACACATCTTTCTGTCTATGTTTTGAACCATTCCTGTGACACTAGTTATAGATTCCGATGCTTCACTCCAGGTTTACTGCATCCCTTGGACCTTCTTTTTGAGGTTGAATCAAAGAAATTGCATCGGAATTAAGTACAAAGGCACAATGCCGACTAAAGTACAAGAAGACTGACTCTTCTCACTGTCTATGATTTGAACCATTCCTGTGACACTCGTTATAGATTCCGATGCTTCACTCCAGGTTTACTGTATCCCTTGGACCTTTTATTGACGATGAAACACTGAAACTGCATTGGAATTAAACAGAAAAGGCACAATGCCGACTTAAGTACAAGAAGACTGACTCTTCCTACTCTCTATGTTTTGAACCATTCCTGTGACACTAGTTTTTTATTCCGATGATTCACTTGAGGTTTACTGTATCACTCGGACCTTCTTATGGACGATGAAACACAGAAATTGCATTGGATTTAAATACAAAAGGCAGAATGCCGTCTTAAGTACAAGATGACTGAATCTTCCAACTCTCTATGATTTGAACCATTCCTGTGATATTAGTTATAGATTCCGATGCTTCACTTCAGGTTTACTGTATCCTTCTGTCCTTCGTATTGACGATGAAACACAGAAATTGCATCGGAATTAAATAGAGAAGGCACATTACCAGCTTAAGTACAAGAAGACTGCCTCTTTCTACTGTCTATGTTTTGAACCATTCCTGTGACACTAGTTATAGATTCCGATGCTTCACTTCAGGTTTACTGTATCCCGTGTACCTTCTTATTGACGATGAAACACACAAATTACATCGTAATTAAATACAAAAGGCACAAGTTCAAGAAGACTGACTCTTCTTACTGACTATGTTTTGAACCATTCCTGTGACACTAGTTATAGATTCCGATGCTTCACTTCAGGTTTACTGTATCCGTCTGTCCTTCTGATTGACGATGAAACACAGAAATTGCATCGGAATTAAATACAACAAAATCACAATGCTGACTTAAGTACATGTAGACTGACTTTTCCTACTGTCTATGCTTTGAACCATTCCTGTGACACTAGTTATAGATTGCGATGGTTCACTTCAGGTTTAGTGTATCCTGTGGACATTCTTATTGACGATGAAACACAATAATTGCATCGGAATTAAATACAAAAGGCACAATGCCGACTTAAGTACAAGAAGACTGACACTTCTTACTGACTATGTTTTGAACCATTCCTGTGACACTAGTTATAGATTCCGATGCTTCACTTCAGGTTTACTGTATCCCTCTGACCTTCTTATTGACGATGAAACACAGTAATTGCATCGGAATTAAATACAAAATGCACAATGCCGACTTAAGTAAAAGAGTTCTGACTCTTCTTACTGTCTATGTTTTGAACCATTCCTGTGACACTAGTTATAGATTCCGATGCTTCACTTCAGGTTTACTGTATCCCTCTTTCCTTCTTATTGACGTTGAAACACAGAAATTGCATCGGCATTAAATACAAAAGCACAATGCCGACTTAAGTACAAGAAGACTGACTCTTCATACTGACTATGTTTTGTACCATTCCTGTGACACTAGTTATAAATTCCGATGCTTCACTTCAGGTTAACTGTATACCTCTGACCTTCTTATTGACGATAAAACACAGAAATTGCATCGGAATTACATGCAAAAGGCACAATGCCGACTTAAGTACAAGAAGACTTACTCTTGTCACTGTCTATGTTTTGAACCATCCTGTGACACTAGTTATAGATTCTGAAGCTTCACTTCAGGTTTACTGTATCCCTTGGACCTTCGTATTGGCGATGAGACACAGAAATCGCATCGGAATTAAATAGAAAAGGCACAATGCCGGCTTATGTACAAGAAGACTGACTCTTCCTACTCTCTATGCTTTGAACCATTCCTGTGACACTAGTTTATTATTCCAATGCTTCACTTGAGGTTTACTGTATCACTCGGACCTTCTTATGGACGATGAAACACAGAAATTGCATCGGAATGAAATACAAAGGCTCCATGCCGACTTAAGTACAAGAAGACTGAATCTTCCAACTCTTTATGTTTTGAACCATTCCTGTGACACTAGTTATAGATTCCGATGCTTCACTTCAGGTTTACTGTATCCCTTGGACCTTCTTATTGACGATGAAACACAGAAATTGCATCGGAATCAAATACAAAAGGCACAATGCCGACTTAAGTACAAGAGGACTGACTTCTTCTTCCTATGTTTTGAACCATTCCTATGTTACTAGTTACAGATTTCGATGCTTCACTTCAGGTTTACTGTACCCCTTGGACCTTCGTATTGGCGATGAAACACAGAAATAGCATACGAATTAAATACAAAAGGCTCAATGCCGACTTAAGTACAAGAAGACTGACTCTTCTTACTGACTATGTTTTGAACTATTCCTGTGACACTAGTTATAGATTCTGATGCTTCACTTCAGGTTTACTGTATCCCTTGGACTTTCTTGTTGGCGATGAAACACAGAAATTGCATCGGAATTAAATACAAAAGGCACAATGCCGACGTAAGTACAAGAAGACTGACTCCTCTTACTGACTATGTTTTGAACCATTCCTGTGACACTAGTTATAGATTCCGATGCAGCACTTCAGGTTTACGGTATCCCTCTCACCTTCTTATTGACGATTAAACACAGAAATTACATCGGATGTAAATACAAAAGGCACATTGCCGACTTAAGTACAAGAAGACTCACTCTTCTTACTGTCTATGTTTTGAACCATTCCTGTGACACTAGTTATAGATCATGATGCTTCACTTCAGATTTACTGTATCCCTCTGACGTTCTTATTGACGATGAAACACAGAAATTTCGTCGGAATTAAATACAAAAGGCACAATGCCGAATGAAGTACAAGAAGTCTGACTCTTCTTACTGTCTATGTTTTGAACCATTCCTGTGACATTAGTAATAGATTCCGATGCTTCACTCTAGGTTTACAGTATCCCTTGGACCTTCTTATTGACGATGAAACACAGAAATTGCATCGGAATAAAATAAAAAGGCACAAAGCCGACTTAAGTACAAGAAGACTGACTCTTCTTACTTTCTATGTTTTGAACCATTCCTTTGACACTTGTTACAGATTCCGATGCTACACTCCAGGTTTACTGTATCCCTTGGACCTTCTTAGTGACGATGAAACACAGAAATTGCATCGGAACTAAATACAAAAGGCAGAATGCAGACTTAAGTACAAGAAGACTGGCTCTTCTTACTGTCTATGTTTTGAACCATTCCTGAGACACTAGTTACAGATTCCGATGCTTCACTTATGGTTCACTGTATAACTTGGACCTTCTTATTGACGATGAAACACAGAAATTGTATCGGAATTAAATAGAAAAGCCACATTGCCGACTTAAGTACAAGAAGACTGACTCTTCCTATTGTCTATGTTTTGAACCATTCCTGTGACACTAGTTATAGATTCCGATGCTTCACTTCAGGTTTACTGTATCCCTCTGCCCTTCTTATTGACGATGAAACACAGAAATTGCATCGGAATAAAATACAAAAGGCACAATGCCGACTTAAGCACAAGAAGACTGACTCTTCTTCTGACTATGTTTGAACCATTCCTGTGTTACTAGTTATAGATTTCGATGCTTCACTTCAGGTTTACTGTATCCCTTGGACATTCTTGTTGGCGATGAAACACAGAAATTGCATCGGAATTAAATACAAAAGGCACAATGCCGACTTAAGTACAAGAAGACTGACTCTTCTTACTGACTATGATTTGAACTATTCCTGTGACACTAGTTATAGATTCTGATGCTTCACTTCAGGTTTACTGTATCCCTTTGACCTTCTCGTGGGCGATGAAACACAGAGATTGCATTGGAATTAAATACAAAAAGCACAATGCCGACATAAGTACAAGAAGATTGACTCTTCACACTGTCTATGTTTTGAACCATTCCTGTGACACTAGTTATAGATTCCATTGCTTCACTCCAGGTTTACTGTATCCCTTGGACCTTATTATTGACGATGAAACACAGAAATTGCATCGGAATTAAACAGAAAAGGCACAATACCGACTTAAGTACAAGAAGACTAACTCTTTTTACTGACTATGTTTTGAACCATTTCTGTGACACTAGTTATAGATTCCGATGCTTCACTTCAGATTTAATGTATCCCTTGGGCCTTCCTATTGACGATGAGACACAGAAATCGCATCGGAATTAAATAGAAAAGGCACAATGCCGACTTAAGTACAAGAAGACTGACTCTTCCCACTCTCTATGTTTTGAACCATTCCTGTAACACTAGTTTTTTATTCCGATGCTTCACTTGAGGTTTACTGTATCATTCGGACCCTCTTATGGACGATGAAACACAGAAATTGCATCGGAATTAAATAGAAAAGGCACAATACCGACTTAAGTACAAGAGGACTGACTCTTCCTACTGTCTATGATTTGAACCATTCCTGTGACACTAGTTATAGATTCCGATGCTTCACTTCAGGTTTACTGTATCCCTCTGCCCTTCTTATTGAGGATGAAACACAGAAATTGCATCGGAAATAAATACAAAAGGCACAATGATGACTTAGGTACAGGAAGACTGGCTCATCTTTCTGTCTTTGTTTTAAACCATTCCTTTGACACTAGTTACAGATCCCGATGCTTCAGTTCAGGTTTACTGTATCCCTCTGCCCTTCTTATTGACGATGAAACACAGAAATTGCATCGGAATTAAATACAAAAGCACAATGCCGACTTAAGTACAAGAAGACTGACTCTTCTTACTGACTACGTTTTGAACCATTCCTGTGACACTAGTTATAGATTCCGATGCTTCACTTCAGGTTTACTGCATCCCTCTGACCTTCTTATTGACGATAAAACACAGCAATTGCATCAGAATTAAATACAAAAGGCACAATGCTGACTTAAGTACACGAAGACTGACTCTTCTCTCTGTCTATGTTAAGAACCATTCCTGTGACACTAGTTTTTCATTCCGATGCTTCACCTGAGGTTTACTGTATCACTCGGACCATCTTATGGACGATGAAACACAGAAATTGCATCGGAATGAAATACAAAAGGCACAATGTCGACTTAGGTACAAGAAGACTGAACCTTCCAACTCTCTATGATTTGAACCATTCCTGTGACACTAGTTATAGATTCCGTTGGTTCACTTCAGGTTTACTGTATCCCTTGTACCTTCGTATTGGCGATGAAACACAGAAATTGCATCGTAATTAAATACAAAAGGCACAATGCCGACTGAAGTACAATAAGACTGACTCTTCTCACTGACTATGATTTGATCCATTCCTGTGACACTAGTTATAGTTTCTGATGCTTCACTTCAGGTTTACTGTATCCCTTGGACCTTCTTGTTGGCGATGAAACACAGAAATTGCATAGGAATTAAATACAAAAGGCAGAATGCCGTCTTAAGTACAAGATGACTGAATCTTCCAACTCTCTATGATTTGAACCATTCCTGTGATATTAGTTATAGATTCCGATGCTTCACTTCAGGTTTACTGTATCCTTCTGACCTTCGTATTGACGATGAAACACAGAAATTGCATCGGAATTAAATAGAAAAGGCACATTACCAGCTGAAGTACAAGAAGACTGACTCTTTCTACTGTCTATGTTTTGAACCATTCCTGTGACACTAGTTATAGATTCCGATGCTTCACTTCAGGTTTACTGTATCCCGTGGAACTTATTATTGACGATGAAACACACAAATTGCATCGTAATTAAATACAAAAATGCACAATGCCGACTTAAGTACAAGAAGACTGACTCTTCCAACTGTCTATGTTTTTAACCATTCCTGTGTCACTAGTTACACATTCCGATGTTTCACTCCATTTTAATGTATCCCTTGGAACTTCTTATTGACGATGAAACACAATAATTGCATCGGAATTAAATACAAAAGGCACAATGCCGACTTAAGTACAAGAAGACTGACACTTCTTACTGACTATGTTTTGAACCATTCCTGTGACACTAGTTATAGATTCCGATGCTTCACTTCAGGTTTACTGTATCCCTCTGACCTTCTTATTGACGATGAAACACAGTAATTGCATCGGAATTAAATACAAAAGACACAATGCCGACTTAAGTAAAAGAGTTCTGACTCTTCTTACTGTCTATGTTTTGAACCATTCCTGTGACACTAGTTATAGATTCCGATGCTTCACTTCAGGTTTACTGTATCCCTCTGTCCTTCTTATTGACGTTGAAACACAGAAATTGCATCGGCATTAAATACAAAAGCACAATGCCGACTTAAGTACAAGAAGACTGACTCTTCATACTGACTATGTTTTGTACCATTCCTGTGACACTAGTTATAGACTCCGATGCTTCACTTCAGGTTAACTGTATACCTCTGACCTTCTTATTGACGATAAAACACAGAAATTGCATCGGAATGAAATACAAAGGCTCCATGCCGACTTAAGTACAAGAAGACTGAATCTTCCAACTCTTTATGTTTTGAACCATTCCTGTGACACTAGTTATAGATTCCGATGCTTCACTTCAGGTTTACTGTATCCCTTGGACCTTCTTATTGACGATGAAACACAGAAATTGCATCGGAATTAAATACAAAAGGCACAATGCCGACTTAAGTACAAGAGAACTGACTTCTTCTTCCTATGTTTTGAACCATTCCTGTGTTACTAGTTACAGATTTCGATGCTTCACTTCAGGTTTACTGTACCCCTTGGACCTTCGTATTGGCGATGAAACACAGAAATATCATACGAATTAAATACAAAAGGCACAATGCCGACTTAAGTACAAGAGGACTGACTCTTCTTACTGTCTATGTTTGAACCATCCCAGTGACACTAGTTATAGATTCCGATGCTTTACTCCAGGTTTACTGTATCCCGTGGACCTTCTTATTGACGATGAAACACAGAAATTGTATTGGAATTAAATACAAGAGGCACAATGCCGACTTAAGTACAAGAAGACTGACTCTTCTTAATGACTATGTTTTGAACCATTCCTGTGGCAATAGTTATAAATTCCGATGCCTCACTTTAGGTTTACTGTATCCCTGGACCTTCTTATTGGCGATGAAACACAGAAATTGCATCGGAATTAAATACAAAACGCACAATGCAGAATTAAGTACAAGAAGACTGACTCTTCTTACTGTCTATGTTTTGAACCATTCCTGTGACACAAGTTATAGATTCTGATGCTTCACTCCAGGCTTACTGTATCCCTTGAACCTTCTTATTGACGATGAAACACAGATATTGCATCGGAAGTAAATAGAAAAGGCACAATGCCGACTTACGTTCAGGACGACTGACTCTTCTCACTGTTTATGTTTGAACCATTCCTGTGACACTAGTTATAGATTCCGATGCTTCACTCCAGGTCTACTGTATCCCTCTGACCTTGCTATTGACGATGAAATTCAGAAATTGCATCCGATTTAAATACAAATGGCACAATGCCGACTTAAGTACAAGATGAGTGACTCTTCTTACTGTCTATGTTTGAACCATTCCTGTGACTCTTGTTATATATTCCGATGCTTCACTTAGAGTTTACTGTATCCCTCCGACCTTCTTATTGACGATGAAACACGAAATTGCATCGGGATGAAGTCCAAAAGGCACAATGCCGACTTAAGTACAAGAACACTGACTCTTCTTACTGACTATGCTTTGAACCATTCCTGTGACACTAGTCATAGATTCCGATGCTTAACTTCAAGATTACTGTATCCCTCTGACCTTCTTATTGACGATGAAACACAGAAATTGCATCATAATTAAATACAAAAGGAACAATGCCGACATAAGTGCAAGAAGACTGACTCTTCTTACTGTCTATGTTTGAACCATCCCTGTGACACTAGTTATAGATTCCGATGCGTCACTCCAGGTTTGCTGTATCCCTTAGACCTTCTTATTGTCGATGAAATACAGAAATTGCATCGGAATTAAATACAATATGCATAATGCCGACTTAAGTACAAGAAGACTGACTCTTCCTACTGTCTATGTTTGAACCATTCCTGTGACACTAGTTATAGATTCCGATGCTAAACTCCAGGTCTACTGTATCCCTCTGACCTTCCTATTGACGATGAAATACAGAAATTGCATCCGAATTAAATACAAAAGGCACAATGCCGACATAAGTAAAAGAAACTGACTCTTCTTACTGTCTATGTTCTGAACCACTCCTGTGACTCTAGTTATAGATTCCGATGCTTCACTTCAGGTTTACTGTATCCCTTGGACCTTCTTATTGACGATGAAACACAGAAATTGCATCGGAATTAAATAGAAAATGCACAATGCCGACTTAAGAACAAGAATACTGACTCACCTTACTGTCTTTGTTTTGTCCCGTCCCTGTGACACTAGTTATAGATTCCGATGCTTCACTCCAGGTTTACGGTATCCCTTGGACCTTCTTATTGACGATGAAACACAGAAATTGCATCGGATTTAAATACAAAAGGCACAATGCCGACTTAAGTACAAGAGGACTGACTCTTCTGACTAACTATGTTTGAACCATTCCTGTGACACTAGTTATAGATTCCGATGCTTCACTTCAGGTTTACTGTATCCCTCTGACCTTCTTATTAACGATGAAACACAGAAATTGCATCGGGATTAAATACAAAAGGCACAATGCCGACTTAAGTACAAGAACACTGACTCTTCTTACTGTCTATGTTTTGAACCATTCCTGTGACACTAATTATAGATTCCGATTCTCCAATTGAGGTCTACTGTATCCCTTGGACCTTCTTATTGACGATGAAACACAGAAATTCCATCGGCATTAAATACAAAAGGCACAATGCCGACTTGAGTACATGTAGACTGACTTTTCCTACTGTGTATGTTTTGAACCATATCTGTGACACTAGTTATAGATTCCAACGGTTCATTTCAGGTTTACTCTATCCCTTGGACCTTCTTATTGACGATGAAACACTGAAATTGCATCGGAATTAAATACAAAAGACACAATGCCGACTTAAGAACAAGAAGACTGACTATTCTTCTGGACTATGTTTTGAACCATTCCTGTGACACTAGTTATAGATTCCGATGCTTCACACAGGTTAACTGTATCCCTTGGACCTTCTTATTGACGATGAAACACAGAAATTGCATCGGAATTAAATACTAAAGGCATAATATCGACTTAAATACAAGAAGACTGACTCTTCTTACTGACTATGTTTTGAACCATTCCTGTGACACTAGTCATAGATTCCAATGCTAAACTTCAGGATTACTGTATCCCTCTGACCCTCTTATTGACGATGAAACACATAAATTGCATCGGAATTAATTAGAAAATGCACAATGCCGACTTAAGTACAAGATGACTGACTCTTCTTACTGTCTATGTTTTGAACCATTCCAGTGACACTAATTATAGATTCCGAATCTCCAATTCAGGTCTACTGTATCCATTGCACCTTCTTATTGACGATGAAACACAGAAATTGCATCAGAATTAAATACAAAAAGCACAATGCCGACATAAGTACAAGATGACTGACGCTTCTTACTGACTATGCTTCGAACCATTCCTGTGACATTAGTTATAGATTCCGATGCTTCACTTCAGGTTTACTGTATTCCTTGGACCTTCTTATTGACGATGAAATACAGATAGTGCATCGGAATTAAATAGAAAAGGCACAATGCCGACCTAAGTACAGGAAGACTGACTCTTCTCACTGTTTATGTTTTGAACCATTCCTGTAACACTAGTTATAGATTCTGATGCTTCACTTCAGGTTACTGTATCCCTCTGACCTTCCTATTGACGATGAAATACAGAAATTGCAACCGAATTAAATACCAAAGGCACAATGCCGACTTAAGTACAAGAAGACTGACTCTTCTTACTGACTATGTTTTGAACCATTCCTGTGACACTAGTTATAGATTCCGATGCTGCATATCAGGTCTACTGTATCCCTTGGACCATCTTATTGACGATGAAACACAGAAATTGCATCGGAATTAAATACAAAAGGCACAATGCCGACTTAAGTACAAGAAGCCTGACTCTTCTTACTGACTATGGTTTGAACCATTCCTGTGACACTAGTTATAGATTCCGATGCTTCACATCAGAATTACTGTATCCCTCTGACCTTCTTATTGACGATGAAACACAGAAATTGCATCGGAAATAAATACAACAGGCACAACCCCGACTTTGGTACATGTAGACTGACTTTTCCTGCTTCCTTGTTTTGAACCATTTCCCTTGACACTAGTTATAGATTCCGATGGTTCATTTCAGGTTTACTGTATCCCTTGGACCTTCTTATTGACGATGAAACACAGAAATTGCATCGGAATTAAATACAAGAGGCACAATGCCGACTTAAGTACAAGAAGACTGACTCTTCCAACTGTCTATGCTTTGAACCATTCCTGTGACACTGGTTATAGATTCCGATGCTTCACTTCAGGTGTACTGTATCCCTTGGACCGTCTTATTGACGATGAAACACTGTAATTGCATCGGAATTAAATACAAAAGGCACAATGCCGACTAAAGTACAAGAAGACTGACTCTTCTTACAGTCTATGTTTTGAACCATTCCTGTGACACTAATTATAGATTCCTGTGCTTCACTCCAGGTTTACTGTATCCCTTGCACCTCCTTATTGACGATGAAACACAGAAATTGCATCAGAATTAAATACAAAAAGCACAATGCCGACTTAAGTACAAGATTACTGACGCTTCTTACTGATTATGCTTTGAACCATTCCTGTGACACTAGTTATAGATTCCGATGCTTCACTTCAGGTTTACTGTATCCCTTGGACCTTCTTATTGACGATGAAACACAGATAGTGAATCGGAATTAAATAGAAAAGGCACAATGCCGACCTAAGTACAGGAAGACTGACTCTTCTCACAGTTTATGTTTTGAACCATTCCTGTGACACTAGTCATAGATTCTGATGCTTCACTTCAGGTTACTGTATCCCTCTGACCTTCCTATTGACGATGAAATACAGAAATTGCAACCGAATTAAATACCAAAGGCACAATGCCGACTTAAGTACAAGAAGACTGACTCTTCTTACTGACTATGTTTTGAACCATTCTTGTGACACTGGTTATAGATTCCGATGCTTCACTTCACGTTTACCGAATCCCTCCGAAATTCCTATTGACGATGAAACACAGAAATTGCATAGGGATTAAATACAAAAGGCACAATGCCGACTTAAGTACAAGAAGACTGACATTTCCAACTGTCTATGCTTTGAACCATTCCTGTGACACAAGTTATAGATTCCGATGCTTCACTTCAGGTGTACTGTATCCCTCTGACCGTCTTATTGACGATGAAACACAGAAATTGCATCGGAATTAAATAGAAAAGGCACAATGTCGACTTGAGTACTAGAAGACTGACTCCTCCTACTGTCTTTGTTTTGAACCATTCGTGTGACGCTAGTTATTGATTCCGATGCTTCACTTCAGGTTTACTGTATCCCTCTGACCTTCTTATTGACGATGATACACAGAAATTGCATCGGAATTAAATACAAAAGGCACAATGCCGACTAAAGTACAAGAAGACTGACTCTTCTTACAGTCTATGTTTTGAACCATTCCTGTGACACTAGTTATAGATTCCGGTGCTTCACTCCAGGTTTACTGTATCCCTTGGACCTTCTTATTGACGATGAAACACAGAAATTGCATCAGAATTAAATAGAAAAGGCACAATGCCGACCTAAGTACAGGAAGACTGACTCTTCTCACTGTTTATGTTTTGAACCATTCCTGTGACACTAGTCATAGATTCTGATGCTTCACTTCAGGTTACTGTATCCCTCTGACCTTCCTATTGACGATGAAATACAGAAATTGCAACCGAATTAAATACAAAAGGCACAATGCCGACTTAAGTACAAGAAGACTGACTCTTCTTACTGACTATGTTTTGAACCATTCTTGTGACACTAGTTATAGATTCCGATGCTTCACTTCAGGTTTACCGAATCCCTCCGACATTCTTATTGACGATGAAACACAGAAATTGCATAGGGATTAAATACAAAAGGCACAATGCCGACTTAAGTACAAGAAGACTGACTCTTCTTACTCTCTATGTTTTGAACCATTCCTGTGACACTAGTTATAGATTCCGATGCTTCAATTCAGGTCTACTGTATCCCTTGGACCATCTTATTGACGATGAAACACAGAAATTGCATCGAAATTAAATACAAAAGGCACAATGCCGACTTAAGTACAAGAAGCCTGACTCTTCTTACTGACTATGTTTTGAACCATTCCTGTGACACTAGTTATAGATTCCGATGCTTCACATCAGGTTTACTGTATCCCTCTGACCGTCTTATTGACGATGAAACACAGAAATTGCATCGGAATTAAATAGAAAAGGCACAATGTCGACTTAAGTACTAGAAGACTGACTCCTCCTACTGTCTTTGTTTTGAACCATTCGTGTGACGCTTGTTATTGATTCCGATGCTTCACTTCAGGTTTACTGTATCCCTCTGACCTTCTTATTGACGATGAAACACAGAAATTGCATCGAAATTAAATGCAAAATGCACAATGCCGAATTAAGTACAAGAAGACTGACTCTTCTTACTGTCTATGTTTTGAACCATTCCTGTGACACTAGTTATAGACTCCGATGCTTCACTCAAGGTTTACTGTATCCCTTGGACCTTCTTATTGACGATGAAACACAGAAATTGCATCGGAATTAAATACAAAAGGCACAATGCCGACTTATGTACAAGAAGACTGACTCTTCTTACTGTCTATGTTTTGAACCATCCCTGTGACACTAGTTATAGATTCCGGTGCTTCACTCCAGGTTTACTGTATCCCTTGGACCTTCTTATTGACGATGAAACAGAGAAATTGCATCAGAATTAAATAGAAAAGGTACAATGCTGACTTAAGTACAAGAAGACTGACGCTTCTTACTGACTATGTTTTGAACCATTCCTGTGACACTAGTTATAGATTCCGATGCTTCACTCAGGTTTACTGTATCCCTTGGACCTTCTTATTGACGATGAGACACAGAAATTGCATCGGAATTAAATACAAAAGGCACAATGCCGATTAAAGTACAAGAAGACTGACTCCTCTTACAGTCTATGCTTCGACCCATTCCTGTGACACCAGTTATAGATTCCGGTGCTTCACTCCAGGTTTACTGTATCCCTTGGACCTTCTTATTGACGATGAAACACAGAAATTGCATCAGAATTAAATAGAAAAGGCACAATGCCGACTTAATTACAATAAGACTGACGCTTCTTACTGACTATGCTTTCAACCATTCCTGTGACACTAGTTACAGATTCCGATGCTTCACTTCATGTTTACTGTATCCCTCTGACCTTCTTATTGACGATGAAACACAGAAATTGCATCGGAATTAAATACAAAAGGCACAATGCCGACTGAAGTACAAGAAGCCTGACTCTTCTTACAGACTATGTTTTGAACCATTCTTGTGACACTAGTTATAGATTCCGTTTCTTCACTTCAGGTTTACTGTATCCCTCTGACTATCTTATTGACGATGAAACACAGAAATTGCATCGGAATTAAATACAAAAGGCACAATGCCGACTTAAGTATATGTAGACTGACTTTTCCTACTGTCTATGTTTTGAACCATTCCGCTTGATACTAGTTATAGATTCCGATGGTTCATTTCAGGGTTACTGTATTCCTTGGACCTACTTGTTGACGATGAAACACAGAAATTGCATCGGAATTAAATAGAAAAGGCACAATGGCAACTTAAGTATAAGAATACTGACTCACCTTACTGTCTATGTTTGAACCGTTCCTGTGACACTAGTTATAGATTCTGATGCTTCACTCCAGGTTTACTGTGTCCCTTGGCCCTTCTTATTGACGATGAAACACAGAACTTGCATCGGAATTACATACAAAAGGCACAATGCCGACTTAAGTACGAGAAAACTGACTCTTCTTACTGACTATGGTTTGAACCATTCCTGTGACACTAGTTATAGATTCCGATGCTTCACTTCAGGTTTACTGTATCCCTCTGACCTTCTTATTGACGATGAAACACAGAAATTGCATCGGAATTAAATACAAAAGGCACAATGCAGACTTAAGTACAAGAAGACCTACTCTTCCAACTGTCTATGTTTTGAACCATTCCTGTGACACTAGTTATAGATTCCGATGCTTCACTTCAGGTTTACTGCATCACTCTGACCGTCTCATTGACGATGAAACACAGGAATTGCATCGGAATTAAATAGAAAAGGCACAATGCCGACTTAAGTACTAGAAGACTGACTCTTCCTACTGTCTATGATTTGAACCATTCCTGTGACACTAGTTATAGATTTCGATGCTTCACTTCAGGTTTACTGTATCCCTTGGACCTTCTTATTGACGATGAAACACAGAAATTGCATCGGAATTAAATAGAAAAGGCACAATGCCAACTTAAGTACAAGAATACTGACTCACCTTACTGTCTATGTTTTGAACCGTTCCTGTGACACTAGTTATAGATTCCGATGCTTCACTCCAGGTTTACTGTATCCCTTAGCCCTTCTTATTGACGATGAAACACAGAAATTGCATCTGAATTAAATACAAAAGGCACAATGCCGACTTAAGTACGAGAGGACTGACTCTTCTTACTGACTATGATTTGAAAAATTCCTGTGACACTAGTTATAGATTCCGATGCTTCACTTCAGGTTTACTGTATCACTCTGACCTTCTTATTGACGATGATACACAGAAATTGCATCGGAATTAAATACAAAAGGCGCAATGCCGACTAAAGTACAAGAAGACTGACTCTTCTTACAGTCTATGTTTTGAAGCATTCCTGTGACACTAGTTATAGATTCCGGTGCTTCACTCCAGGTTTACTGTATCCCTTGGACCTTCTTATTGACGATGAAACACAGAAATTGCATCAGAATTAAATAGAAAAGGCACAATGCCGACTTAAGTACAAGAAGACTGACGCTTCTTACAGACTATGTTTTGAACCATTCCTGTGACACTAGTTATAGATCCGATGCTTCACTTCAGGTTTACTGTATCCCTTGGACCTTCTTATTGACGATGAAACACAGATAGTGAATCGGAATTAAATAGAAAAGGCACAATGCCGACCTAAGTACAGGAAGACTGACTCTTCTCACTGTTTATGTTTTGAACCATTCCTGTGACACTAGTCATAGATTCTGATGCTTCACTTCAGGTTACTGTATCCCTCTGACCTTCCTATTGACGATGAAATACAGAAATTGCAACCGAATTAAATACAAAAGGCACAATGCCGACTTAAGTACAAGAAGACTGACTCTTCTTACTGACTATGTTTTGAACCATTCTTGTGACACTAGTTATAGATTCCGATGCTTCACTTCAGGTTTACCGAATCCCTCCGACATTCTTATTGACGATGAAACACAGAAATTGCATAGGGATTAAATACAAAAGGCACAATGCCGACTTAAGTACAAGAAGACTGACTCTTCTTACTCTCTGTGTTTTGAACCATTCCTGTGACACTAGTTATAGATTCCGATGCTTCAATTCAGGTCTACTGTATCCCTTGGACCATCTTATTGACGATGAAACACAGAAATTGCATCGGAATTAAATACAAAAGGCACAATGCCGACTTAAGTACAAGAAGCCTGACTCTTCTTACTGACTATGTTTTGAACCATTCCTGTGACACTAGTTATAGATTCCGAAGCTTCACATCAGGTTTACTGTATCCCTCTGACCTTCTTATTGACGATGAAACACAGAAATTGCTTCGGAATTAAATACAAAAGGCACAACGCCGATTTTAGTACATGTAGACTGACTTTTCCTACTGTCTATGTTTTGAACCGTTCCCCTTGACACTAGTTATAGATTCCGATGGTTCATTTCAGGTTTACTGTATCCCTTGGACCTTCTTATTGACGATGAAACACAGAAGTTGCATGGGAATTAAATACAAAAGGCACAATGCCGACTTAAGTACAAGAAGACTGACGCTTCCAACTGTCTATGCTTTGAACCATACCTGTGACACTAGTTATAGATTCCGATGCTTCACTTCAGGTGTACTGTATCCCTCTGACCGTCTTATTGACGATGAAACACAGAAATTGCATCGGAATTAAATAGAAAAGGCACAATGGCAACTTAAGTATAAGAATACTGACTCACCTTACTGTATATGTTTTGAACCGTTCCTGTGACACTAGTTATAGATTCTGATGCTTCACTCCAGGTTTACTGTATCCCTTGGCCCTTCTTATTGACGATGAAACACAGAAGTTGCATCAGAATTAAATAGAAAAGGCACAATGCCGACTTAAGTACAAGAAGACTGACGCTTCTTACTGACTATGTTTTCAACCATTCCTGTGACACTAGTTATAGATTCCGATGCTTCACTTCAGGTTTACTGTATCCCTCTGACCTTCTTATTGACGATGAAACACAGAAATTGCATCGAAATTAAATACAAAAGGCACAATGCAGACCTAAGTACAAGAAGACCTACCCTTCCAACTGTCTATGTTTAGAACCATTCCTGTGACACTAGCTATAGATTCCGATGCTTCACTTCAGGTTTACTGTATCACTCTGACCGTCTCATTGACGATGAAACACAGGAATTGCATCGGAATTAAATAGAAAAGGCACAATGCCGACTTAAGTACTAGAAGACTGACTCTTCCTACTGTCTATGTTTTGAACCATTCCTGTGACACTAGTTATAGATTCCGATGCTTCACTTCAGGTGTACTGTATCCCTCTGACCGTCTTATTGACGATGAAACACAGAAATTGCATCGGAATTAAATTGAAAAGGCACAATGTCGACTTAAGTACTAGAAGACTGACTCCTCCTACTGTCTTTGATTTGAACCATTCGTGTGACGCTAGTTATTGATTCCGATGCTTCACTTCAGGTTTTCTGTATCCCTCTGACTATCTTATTGACGATGAAACACAGAAATTGCATCGGAATTAAATACAAAAGGCACAATGCCGACTTAAGTATATGTAGACTGACTTTTCCTACTGTCTATGTTTTGAACCATTCCGCTTGATACTAGTTATAGATTCCGATGGTTCATTTCAGGTTTACTGTATTCCTTGGACCTACTTATTGACGATGAAACACAGAAATTGCATCATAATTAAATAGAAAAGGCACAATGGCAACTTAAGTATAAGAATACTGACTCACCTTTCTGTCTATGTTTTGAACCGTTCCTGTGACACTAGTTATAGATTCTGATGCTTCACTCCAGGTTACTGTATCCCTTGGCCTTTCTTATTGACGATGAAACACAGAAATTGCATCGGAATTACATACAAAAGGCACAATGCCGACATAAGTACGAGAAAACTGACTCTTCTTACTGACTATGATTTGAACCATTCCTGTGACACTAGTTATAGATTCCGATGCTTCATTTCAGGTTTACTGTATCCCTCTGACCTTCTTATTGACGATGAAACGCAGAAATTGCATCGGAATTAAATACAAAAGGCACAATGCAGACTTAAGTACAAGAAGACCTACTCTTCCAACTGTCTATGTTTTGAACCATTCCTGTGACACTAGTTATAGATTCCGATGCTTCACTTCAGGTTTACTGTATCACTCTGACCGTCTCATTGACGATGAAACACAGGAATTGCATCGGAATTAAATAGAAAAGGCACAATGCCGACTTAAGTACTAGAAGACTGACTCTTCCTACTGTCTATGTTTTGAACCATTCCTGTGACACTAGTTATAGATTCCGATGCTTCACTTCAGGTTTACTGTATCCCTTGGACCTTCTTATTGACGATGAAACACAGAAATTGCATCGGAATTAAATAGAAAAGGCACAATGCCAACTTAAGTACAAGAATACTGACTCACCTTACTGTCTATGTTTTGAACCGTTCCTGTGACACTAGTTATAGATTCCGATGCTTCACTCCAGGTTTACTGTATCCCTTAGCCCTTCTTATTGACGATGAAACACAGAAATTGCATCGGAATTAAATACAAAAGGCACAATGCCGACTTAAGTACGAGAGGACTGACTCTTCTTACTGACTATGATTTGAAACATTCCTGTGACACTAGTTATAGATTCCGATGCTTCACTTCGGGTTTACTGTATCCCTCTGACCTTCTTATTGACGATGATACACAGAAATTGCATCGTAATTAAATACAAAAGGCACAATGCCGACTAAAGTACAAGAAGACTGACTCTTCTTACAGTCTATGCCTTGAACCATTCCTGTGACACTAGTTATAGATTCCGGTGCTTCACTCCAGGTTTACTGTATCCCTTGGACCTTCTTATTGACGATGAAACACAGAAATTGCATCAGAATTAAATAGAAAAGGCACAATGCCGACTTAAGTACAAGAAGACTGACGCTTCTTACAGACTATGTTTTGAACCATTCCTGTGACACTAGTTGTAGATCCGATGCTTCACTTCAGGTTTACTGTATCCCTTGGACCTTCTTATTGACGATGAAACACAGAAATTGCTTCGGAATTAAGTACAAAAGGCACAATGCCGACTAAAGTACAAGAAGACTGACTCTTCTTACAGTCTATGCTTTGAACCATTCCTGTGACACTAGTTATAGCTTCCGGTGCTTCACTCCAGGTTTACTGTATCCCATGGACCTTCTTATTGACGATGAAACACAGAAATTGCATCAGAATTAAATAGAAAATGCACATTGCCGACTGAAGTACAAAAAGACTGACGCTTCTTACTGACTATGTTTGAACCATTCCTGTGACACTAGTTATAGATTCCGATGCTTCACTTCAGGTTTACTGTATACCTTGGACCCTCTTATTGACGATGAAACACAGATATTGCATCGGAATTAAATACAAAAGGCACAATGCCGACTTAAGTACAAGAAGACTGACTCTTAATACTGTCTATGTTTTGAACCATTCCTGTGACACTAGTTATAGATTCCGATGTTTTACTTCAGGTTTACTGTATCCCTCTGACCTTCTTATTGACGATGAAACACAGATATTGCATCAGAATTAAATACAAAAGGCACAATGCCGACTTAAGTACAAGATGACTGACTCTTCTTACTGTCTATGTTCTGAACCATTCCTGTGACTGTAGTTATAGATTCCGATGCTTCACTTCAGTTTTACTATATCCCTCTGACCTTCCTATTGACGATGAAACACAGAAATTGCTTCGGGATTAAATACAAAAGGCACAATGCCAACTTAAGTACAAGAAGACTGACTCTTCTTACAGTCTATGTTTTGAAACATTCCTGTGACACTAGTTATAGATTCCGATGCTTCCTTTCAGGTCTACTGTATCCCTTGGACCTTCTTATAGACGATGAAACACAGAAATTGCATCGGAATTAAGTACAAAAGGCACAATGCCGACTTTAGTACAAGAAGTCTGACTCTTCTTACTGACTATGTTTTGAACCCTTCCTGTGACACTAGTTATAGATTCCGATGCTTCACATCAGGTTTACTGTATCCCTCTGACCTTCTTATTGACGATGAAACACCGAAATTCCATCGGCATTAAATACAAAAGGCACAATGCCGACTTAAGTACATGTAGTCTGACTTTTCCTACTGTGTATGTTTTGAACCATTCCTGTACACTAGTTATAGATTCCGATGGTTCATTTCAAGTTTACTGTATCCCTTGGACCTTCTTATTGACGATGAAACACAGAAATTGCATCGGAATTAAATACAAAAGACACAATAGCGACTTAAGTACAAGAAGACTGACTATTCTTACTGACTATGTTTTGAACCATTCCTGTGACACTAGTTATAGATTCCGATGCTTCACACAGGTTAACTGTATCCCTTGGACCTTCTTATTGACGATGAAACACAGAAATATCATCGGAATTGAATACTAAAGGCATAATACAGACTTAAGTACAAGAAGACTGACTCTTCTTACTGACAATGTTTCGAACCATTAATGTGACACTAGTCATAGTTTCCAATGCTTAACTTCAGGATTGCTGTATCCCTCTGACCCTGTTATTGACGATGAAACACAGAAATTGCATCGGAATTAAATAGAAAAGGCACAATGCCGACTTAAGTACAAGAAGACTGACTCTGCTTACTGTCTATGTCTTGAACCATCCCTGTGACACTAGTTATAGATTCAGATGCTTCACTCCAGTTTTATCGTATCCCTTGCACCTTCTTATTAACGATGAAACACAGAAATTGCATCGGAATTAAATACAAAAGTCACAATGCCGACTTAAGTACAAGAAGACTTACCCTTCTTACTGTCTATGTTATGAACCATTCCTGTGACACTAGTTGTAGATACCGATGCTTCACTCCAGGTTTACTGTATCGACTTGGAACTTCTTATTGATGATGAAACACAGAAATTGTATCGGAATTAAATACAAAAGGCACAATGCCGACTAAAAAACAAGAAGACTGTTTCTTCTTACAGTCTATGTTTTGAACCATTCCTGTGACACTAGTTATAGATTCAGATGCTTCACTCCAGGTTTATCGTATCCCTTGCACCTTCTTATTAACGATGAAACACAGAAATTGCATCGGAATTAAACACAAAAGTCACAATGCCGACTTAAGTACAAGAAGACTGACCCTTCTTACTGTCTATGTTATGAACCATTCCTGTGACACTAGTTATAGATTCCGATGCTTCACTTCAGGTTTACTGTATCCCTCCGACCTTCTTATTGACGATGAAACACAGAAATTGCATCCGAATTAAATACAAAAGGCACAATGCCGACTTAAGTACAAGAAGACTGACTCTTCTTACTGACTATGTTTTTAACCATTCTAGTGACAATAGTTATAGATTCCGATGCTTCACTTCAGGTATACTGTAGCCCTCTGACCGTCTTATTGACGATGAAACACAGAAATAGCATCGGAATTAAATAGAAAAGGCACAATGCCGAATTAAGTACAAGAAGACTGACTCTTCTTACTGTCTATGTTTTGAACCATTACTGTGACAATAGTTATAGACTCCGATGCTTCACTCAAGGTTTACTGTATCCCTTGGACCTTCTCATTGACGATGAAACACAGAAATTGCATCGGAATTAAATACAAAAGGCACAATGCCGACTTAAGTACAAGAAGACTGACTCTTCTTACTGTCTATGTTTTGAACCATCCCTGTGACACTAGTTATAGATTCTGGTGCTTCACTCCAGGTTTACTGTATCCCTCTAACTTTCTTATTGACGATGAAACACAGAAATTGCATCGGAATTAAATACAAAAGGCACAATGCCGACTTAAGTACAAGAAGACTGACTCTTCCAACTGTCTATGTTTTGAATTATACCTGTGACACTAGTTATAGATCCGATGCTTCACTTCAGGTTTACTGTATCCCTCTGACCGTGTTATTGACAATGAATCACAGAAATAGCATCGGAATTAAATAGAAAAGGCACAATGCCGACTTAAGAACTAGAAGACTGACTCTTCCTACTGTCTATGTTTTGAACCATTCCTGTGACACTAGTTATAAATTCCGATGCTTCACTTCAGGTTTACTGTATCCCTTGGACCTTCTTATTGACGATGAAACACAGAAATTACATCGGAATTAAATAGAAAAGGCACAATGCCAACTTAAGTAGAAGAATACTGACTCACCTTACTGTCTATGTTTTGAACCGTTCCTGTGACACTAGTTATAGAATCCGATGCTTCACTCCAGGTTTACTGTATCCCTTGGCCCTTCTTATTAACGATGAAAGACAGAAATTGCATCGGAATTAAATACAAAAGGCACAATGCCGACTTAAGTACGAGAGGACTGACTCTTCTTACTGACTATAATTTGAACCATTCCTGTGACACTAGTTACAGATTCCGATGCTTCACTTCAGGTTTACTGTATCCCTCTGACCTTCTTATTGACGATGAAACACAGAAATTGCATCGGAATTAAATACAAAAGGCACAATGCCGACTTAAGTACAGGACGACTGACTCTTCTCACTGTTTATGCTTTGAACCATTCCTGTGACACTAGATATAGATTCCGAATCTTCACACTAGGTTTACTGTATCCCTCTGACCTTTCTATTGACGATGAAATACAGAAATTGCATCCGAATTAAATACAAAAGGCACAATGCCGACTTAAGTACAAGAAGACTGACTCTTCCTAATGTCTATGATTTGAACCATTCCTGTGACACTAGTTATAGATTCCGATGTTTCACTTCATGTTTACTGTATCCCTCTGACCTTCTTATTGACGATGAAACACAGAAATTGGAGCGTAATTAAATGCAAAAGGCACAATGCCGACTTAAGTACAAGAGCACTGACTCTTCTTACTGTCTATGTTTTGAACCATTCCTGTGACACTAATTATAGATTCCGATTCTTCAATTCAGGTCTATTGTATCCCTTGGACCTTCTTATTGCCGATGAAACACAGAAATTGCATCGGAAATAAATACAAAAGGCACAATGACGACTTAAGTACTAGAAGACTGACTCTTCTTACTGAGTATGTTATGAACCATTCCTGTGACACTAGTTATAGATTCCGATGCTTCACATCAGGTTTACTGTATCCCTCTGACCTTCTTATTGACGATGAAACACAGAAATTCCATCGGCATTACATACAAAAGGCACAATGCCGACTTAAGTACATGTACACTGACTTTTCCTACTGTGTATGTTTTGAACCATTCCTGTGACACTATTTATAGATTCCGATGGTTCATTTCAGGTTTACTGTATCCCTTGGACCTTCTAATTGACGATGAAACACAGACAATGCATCGGAATTAAATACAAAAGACACAATGCCGACTTAAGTACAAGATGACTGACTATTCTTACTGACTATGTTTTGAACCATTCCTGTGACACTAGTTATAGATTCCGATGCTTCCCACAGGTTAACTGTATCCCTTGGACATTCTTATTGACGATGAAACACACAAATTGCATCGGAATTAAATACTAACGGCATAATACCGACTTAAGTACAAGAAGACTGACTCTTCTTACTGACAATGTTTTGAACCATTCCTGTGACACTAGTCATAGATTCCAATGCTTAACTTCAGGATACTGTATCCCTCTGACCCTCTTATTGACGATGAAACACAGAAATTGGATCGGAATTAAATAGAAAAGGCACAATGCCGACTTAAGTACAAGAAGACTGACTCTTCCAACTGTCTATGTTTTGAACTATTCCTGTGACACTAGTTATAGATTCCGATGCTTCACTTCAGGTTTACTGTATCCCTCTGACCGTGTTATTGACGATGAATCACAGAAATTCCATCGGCATTAATTACAAAAGGTACAATGCCGACTTAAGTACATGTAGACTGACTTTTCCTACTCTGTATGTTTTGAACCATTCCTGTGACACTAGTTATAGATTCCGATGGTTCATTTCAGGTTTACTGTATCACTTGGACCTTCTTATTGACGATGAAACACAGAAATTGCATCGGAATTAAATACAAAAGACACAATGCCGACTTAAGTACAAGAAGACTGACTATTCTTACTGACTATGTTTTGAACCATTCCTGTGACACTAGTTATAGATTCCGATGCTTCACACAGGTTAACTGTATCCCTTGGACCTTCTTATGGACGATGAAACACAGAAATTGCATCGGAATTAAATACTAAAGGCATAATACCGACTTAAGTACAAGAAGACTGACTCTTCTTACTGACAATGTTTTGAACCATTCCTGTGACACTAGTCATAGATTCCAATGCTTAACTTCAGGATTACTGTATCCCTCTGACCCTCTTATTGACGATGATACACAGAAATTGCATCGGAATTAAATAGAAAAGGCACAATGCCGACTTAAGTACAAGAAGACTGACGCTTCTTACTGTCTATGTCTTGAACCATCCCTGTGACACTAGTTATAGATTCAGATGCTTCACTCCAGGTTTACCGTATCCCTTGGACCTTCTTATTAACGATGAAACGCAGAAATTGCATCGGAATTAAATACAAAAGGCACAATGCCGACTTAAGTACAAGAAGACTGTCCCTTCTTACTGTCTATGTTATGAACCATTCCTGTGACACTAGTTATAGATTCCGATGCTTCACTCCAGGTTTACTGTATCCCTTGGACCTTCTTATTGACGATGAAACACAGAAATTGCATCGGAATTAAATACAAAAGGCACAATGCCGACTAAAAAACAAGAAGACTGACTCTTCTTACAGTCTATGTTTGAACCATTCCTGTGACACTATTTATAGATTTCTGTGCTTCACTCCAGGTTTACTGTATCCCTTGCACCTTCTTATTGACGATGACACACAGAAATTGCATCAGAATTAAATACAAAAAGCACAATGCCGACTTAAGTACAAGATGAATGACGCTTCTTACTGACTATGCATTGAACCATTCCTGTGACACTAGTTATAGATTCCGATGCTTCACTTCAGGTTTACTGTATCCCTTGGACCTTCTTATTGACTATGAAACACAGATATTGCATCGGAATTAAATACAAAAGGCACAATAACGACATAAGTACATGAAGACCGACTCTTCCTACTGACTACGTTTTCAACCATTCCTGTGACACTAGTTATAGAATCCGATGCTTCATTTCAGGATTACTGTATCCCTTGGACCTTCTTATTGACGATGAAACACAGATATTGCATCGAAAATAAATAAAAAAGACACAATGAAGACTTAATTACAAGAAGACTGACTCTTCTTGCAGTCTATGTTTTGAACCATTCCTGTGACACTAGTTATAGACTCCGATGCTTCACTCAAGGTTTACTGTATCCCTTGGACCTTCTTATTGACGATGAAACACAGAAATTGCATCGGAATTAAATACAAAAGGGACAATGCCGACTAAAAAACAAGAAGACTGACTCTTCTTTCAGTCTATGTTTTGAACCATTCCTGTGACACTATTTATAGATTCCTGTGCTTCACTCCAGGTTTACTGTATCCCTTGCACCTTCTTGTTGACGATGACACACAGAAATTGCATCAGAATTAAATACAAAAAGCACAATGCCGACTTAAGTACAAGATGAATGACGCTTCTTACTGACTATGCTTTGAACCATTCCTGTGACACTAGTTATAGATTCCGATGGTTCATTTCAGGTTTACTGTATCCCTTGGACCTACTTATTGACGATGAAACACAGAAATTGCATCGGAATTAAATAAAAAAGACACAATGCCGACTTAAGTAGAAGAATACTGACTCACCTTACTGTCTATGTTTTGAACCGTTCCTGTGACACTAGTTATAGAATCCGATGCTTCACTCCAGGTTTACTGTATCCCTTGGCCCTTCTTATTAACGATGAAAGACAGAAATTGCATCGGAATTAAATACAAAAGGCACAATGCCAACTTAAGTACGAGAGGACTGACTCTTCTTACTGACTATGATTTGAACCATTCCTGTGACACTAGTTACAGATTCCAATGCTTCACTTCAGGTTTACTGTATCCCTCTGACCTTCTTATTGACGATGAAACACAGAAATTGCATCGGAATTAAATACAAAAGGCACAATGCCGACTTAAGTACAGGACGACTGACTCTTCTCACTGTTTATGCTTTGAATCATTCCTGTGACACTAGATACAGATTCCGAATCTTCACACTAGGTTTACCGTATCCCTCTGACCTTTCTATTGACGATGAAATACAGAAATTGCATCCGAATTAAATACAAAAGGCACAATGCCGACTTAAGTACAAGAAGACTGACTCTTCCTAATGTCTATGATTTGAACCACTCCTGTGACACTAGTTATAGATTCCGATGTTTCACTTCATGTTTACTGTATCCCTCTGACCTTCTTATTGACGATGAAACACAGAAATTGGAGCGTAATTAAATACAAAAGGCACAATGCCGACTTAAGTACAAGAACACTGACTCTTCTTACTGTCTATGTTTTGAACCATTCCTGTGACACTAATTATAGATTCCGATTCTTCAATTCAGGTCTATTGTATCCCTTGGACCTTCTTATTACCGATGAAACACAGAAATTGCATCGGAAATAAATACAAAAGGCACAATGACGACTTAAGTACTAGAAGACTGACTCTTCTTACTGAGTATGTTATGAACCATTCCTGTGACACTAGTTATAGATTCCGATGCTTCACATCAGGTTTACTGTATCCCTCTGACCTTCTTATTGACGATGAAACACAGAAATTCCATCGGCATTAAATACAAAAGGCACAATGCCGACTTAAGTACATGTAGACTGACTTTTCCTACTGTGTATGTTTTGAACCATTCCTGTGACACTATTTATAGATTCCGATGGTTCATTTCAGGTTTACTGTATCCCTTGGACCTTCTTATTGACGATGAAACACAGAAATTGCATCGGAATTAAATACAAAAGACACAATGCCGACTTAAGTACAAGATGACTGACTATTCTTACTGACTATGTTTTGAACCATTCCTGTGACACTAGTTATAGATTCCGATGCTTCCCACAGGTTAACTGTATCCCTTGGACCTTGTTATTGACGATGAAACACAGAAATTGCATCGGAATTAAATACTAACGGCATAATACCGACTTAAGTACAAGAAGACTGACTCTTCTTACTGACAATGTTTTGAACCATTCCTGTGACACTAGTAATAGATTCCAATGCTTAACTTCAGGATACTGTATCCCTCTGACCCTCTTATTGACGATGAAACACAGAAATTGCATCGGAATTAAATAGAAAAGGCACAATGCCGACTTAAGTACAAGAAGACTGACTCTTCCAACTGTCTATGTTTTGAACTATTCCTGTGACACTAGTTATAGATTCCGATGCTTCACTTCAGGTTTACTGTATCCCTCTGACCGTGTTATTGACGATGAATCACAGAAATTCTATCGGCATTAAATACAAAAGGTACAATGCCGACTTAAGTACATGTAGACTGACTTTTCCTACTCTGTATGTTTTGAACCATTCCTGTGACACTAGTTATAGATTCCGATGGTTCATTTCAGGTTTACTGTATCACTTGGACCTTCTTATTGACGATGAAACACAGAAATTGCATCGGAATTAAATACAAAAGACACAATGCCGACTTAAGTACAAGAAGACTGACTATTTTTACTGACTATGTTTTGAACCATTCCTGTGACACTAGTTATAGATTCCGATGCTTCACACAGGTTAACTGTATCCCTTGGACCTTCTTATGGACGATGAAACACAGAAATTGCATCGGAATTAAATACTAAAGGCATAATACCGACTTAAGTACAAGAAGACTGACTCTTCTTACTGACAATGTTTTGAACCATTCCTGTGACACTAGTCATAGATTCCAATGCTTAACTTCAGGATTACTGTATCCCTCTGACCCTCTTATTGACGATGAAACACAGAAATTGCATCGGAATTAAATAGAAAAGGCACAATGCCGACTTAAGTACAAGAAGACTGACTCTTCTTACTGTCTATGTCTTGAACCATCCCTGTGACACTAGTTATAGATTCAGATGCTTCACTCCAGGTTTACCGTATCCCTTGGACCTTCTTATTAACGATGAAACACAGAAATTGCATCGGAATTAAATACAAAAGGCACAATGCCGACTTAAGTACAAGAAGACTGTCCCTTCTTACTGTCTATGTTATGAACCATTCCTGTGACACTAGTTATAGATTCCGATGCTTCACTCCAGGTTTACTGTATACCTTGGACCTTCTTATTGACGATGAAACACAGAAATTGCATCGGAATTAAATACAAAAGGCACAATGCCGACTAAAAAACAAGAAGACTGACTCTTCTTACAGTCTATGTTTGAACCATTCCTGTGACACTATTTATAGATTTCTGTGCTTCACTCCAGGTTTACTGTATCCCTTGCACCTTCTTATTGACGATGACACACAGAAATTGCATCAGAATTAAATACAAAAAGCACAATACCGACTTAAGTACAAGATGAATGACGCTTCTTACTGACTATGCTTTGAACCATTCCTGTGACACTAGTTATAGATTCCAATGCTTCACTTCAGGTTTACTGTATCCCTTGGACCTTCTTATTGACGATGAAACACAGATATTGCACCGGAATTAAATACAAAAGGCACAATAACGACATAAGTACATGAAGACCGACTCTTCCTACTGACTACGTTTTCAACCATTCCTGTGACACTAGTTATAGATTCCGATGCTTCATTTCAGGATTACTGTATCCCTTGGACCTTCTTATTGACGATGAAACACAGATATTGCATCGGAAATAAATAAAAAAGACACAATGAAGACTTAATTACAAGAAGACTGACTCTTCTTACAGTCTATGTTTTGAACCATTCCTGTGACACTAGTTATAGACTCCGATGCTTCACTCAAGGTTTACTGTATCCCTTGGACCTTCTTATTGTCGATGAAACACAGAAATTGCATCGGAATTAAATACAAAAGGGACAATGCCGACTAAAAAACAAGAAGACTGACTCTTCTTACAGTCTATGTTTTGAACCATTCCTGTGACACTATTTATAGATTCCTGTGCTTCACTCCAGGTTTACTGTATCCCTTGCACCTTCTTATTGACGATGACACACAGAAATTGCATCAGAATTAAATACAAAAAGCACAATGCTGACTTAAGTACAAATGAATGACGCTTCTTACTGACTATGCTTTGAACCATTCCTGTGACACTAGTTATAGATTCCGATGGTTCATTTCAGGTTTACTGTATCCCTTGGACCTTCTTATTGACGATGAAACACAGAAATTGCATCGGAATTAAATAAAAAGTCACAATGCCGACTTAAGTACAAGATGACTGACTATTCTTACTGACTATGTTTTGAACCATTCCTGTGACACTAGTTATAGATTCCGATGCTTCCCACAGGTTAACTGTATCCCTTGGACCTTCTTATTGACGATGAAACACAGAAATTGCATCGGAATTAAATACTAAAGGCATAATACCGACTTAAGTACAAGAAGACTGACTCTTCTTACTGACAATGTTTTGAACCATTCCTGTGACACTAGTCATAGATTCCAATGCTTAACTTCAGGATACTGTATCCCTCTGACCCTCTTATTGACGATGAAACGCAGAAATTGCATCGGAATGAAATAGAAAAGGCACAATGCCGACTTAAGTACAAGAAGACTGACTCTTCCAACTGTCTATGTTTTGAACCATTCCTGTGACACTAGTTATAGAGTCCGATGCTTCACTTCAGGTTTACTGTATCCCTCTTACCGTGTTATTGACGATGAATCACAGAAATTCCATCGGCATTAAATACAAAAGGTACAATGCCGACTTAAGTACATGTAGACTGACTTTTCCTACTCTGTATGTTTTGAACCATTCCTGTGACACTAGTTATAGATTCCGATGGTTCATTTCAGGTTTACTGTATCACTTGGACCTTCTTATTGACGATGAAACACAGAAATTGCATCGGAATTAAATACAAAAGACACAATGCCGACTTAAGTACAAGAAGACTGACTATTCTTACTGACTAAGTTTTGAACCATTCCTGTGACACTAGTTATAGATTCCGATGCTTCACACAGGTTAACTGTATCCCTTGGACCTTCTTATGGACGATGAAACACAGAAATTGCATCGGAATTAAATACTAAAGGCATAATACCGACTTAAGTACAAGAAGACTGACTCTTCTTACTGACAATGTTTTGAACCATTCCTGTGACACCAGTCATAGATTCCAATGCTTAACTTCAGGATTACTGTATCCCTCTGACCCTCTTATTGACGATGAAACACAGAAATTGCATCGGAATTAAATAGAAAAGGCACAATGCCGACTTAGGTACAAGAAGACTGACTCTTCTTACTGTCTATGTCTTGAACCATCCCTGTGACACTAGTTATAGATTCAGATGCTTCACTCCAGGTTTACCGTATCCCTTGGACCTTCTTATTAACGATGAAACACAGAAATTGCATCGGAATTAAATACAAAAGGCACAATGCCGACTTAAGTACAAGAAGACTGTCCCTTCTTACTGTCTATGTTATGAACCACTCCTGTGACACTAGTTATAGATTCCGATGCTTCACTTCAGGTTTACTGTATCCCTTGGACCTTCTTATTGACGATGAAACACAGATATTGCATCGGAATTAAATACAAAAGGCACAATAACGACATAAGTACATGAAGACCGACTCTTCCTACTGACTACGTTTTCAACCATTCCTGTGACACTAGTTATAGATTCCGATGCTTAACTTCAGGATTACTGTATCCCTCTGACCCTCTTATTGACGATGAAACACAGAAATTGCATCGGAATTAAATAGAAAAGGCACAATGCCGACTTAAGTACAAGAAGACTGACTCTTCCAACTGTCTATGTTTTGAACCATTCCTGTGACACTAGTTATAGATTCCGTTGCTTCACTCCACGTTTACTGTATCCCTCTGACTTTCTTATTGACGATGAAACACAGAAATTGCATCGGAATTAAATACAAAAGGCACAATGCCGACTTAAGTTCATGTAGACTGTCTTTTCCTACTGTCTATGTTTTGAACCATTCCCCTTGACACTAGTTATAGATTCCGATGGTTCATTTCAGGTTTAATGTATCCCTTGGACCTTCTTATTGACGATGAAGCACAGATATTGCATCGGAATTAAATACAAAAGGCACAATGCAGACGTAAGTACAAGAAGACTGACTCTTCCAACTGTCTATGTTTTGAACCATTCCTGTGACACTAGTTATAGATTCCGATGCTTCACTTCAGGTTTACTGTATCCCTCTGACCGTGTTATTGACGATGAATCACAGAAATTCCATCGGCATTAAATACAAAAGGTACAATGCCGACTTAAGTACATGTAGACTGACTTTTCCTACTGTGTATGCTTTGAACCATTCCTGTGACACTAGTTATAGATTCCGATGGTTCATTTCAGGTTTACTGCATCCCTTGGACCTTCTTATTGACGATGAAACAAAGAAATTGCATCGGAATTAAATACAAAAGACACAATGCCGACTTAAGTAAAAGAAGACTGACTATTCTTACTGACTATGTTTTGAACCATTTGTGTGACACTAGTTATAGATTCCGATGCTTCACACAGGTTAACTGTATCCCTTGGACCTTCTTATTGACGATGAAACACAGAAATTGTATCGGAATTAAATACTAAAGGCATAATACCGACTTAAGTACAAGAAGACTGACTCTTCTTACTGATAATGTTTTGAACCATTCCTGTGACACTAGTCATAGATTCCAATGCTTAACGTCAGGATTACTGTATCCCTCTGACCCTCTTATTGACGATGAAACACAGAAATTGCATCGGAATTAAATAGAAAAGGCACAATGCCGACTTAAGTACAAGAAGACTGACTCTTCTTACTGTCTATGTCTTGAACTATCTCTGTGACACTAGTTATAGATTCAGATGCTTCACTCCAGGTTTACCGTATCCCTTGGACCTTCTTGTTAACGACTGAACACAGAAATTGCATCGGAATTAAATACAAAAGGCACAATGCCGACTTAAGTACAAGAAGACTGTCCCTTCTTACTGTCTATGTTATGAACCATTCCTGTGACACTATTTATAGATACCTGTGCTTCACTCCAGGTTTACTGTATCCCTTGCACCTTCGTATTGACGATGAAACACAGAAATTGCATCGGAATTAAATACAAAAGGCACAATGCCGACTAAAAAACAAGAAGACTGACTCTTCTTACAGTCTATGTTTTGAACCATTCCTGTGACACTATTTATAGATACCTGTGCTTCACTCCAGGTTTACTGTATCCCTTGCACCTTCTTATTGACGATGACACACAGAAATTGCATCAGAATTAAATACAAAAAGCACAATGCCGATTTAAGTACAAGATGAATGACGCTTCTTACTGACTATGCTTTGAACCATTCCTGTGACACTAGTTATAGATTCCGATGCTTCACTTCAGGTTTACTGTATCCCTTGGACCTTCTTATTGACGATGAAACACAGATATTGCATCGGAATTAAATACAAAAGGCACAATAACGACATAAGTACATGAAGACCGACTCTTCCTACTGACTATGTTTTCAATCATTCCTGTGACACTAGTTATAGATTCCGTTGCTTCATTTCAGGATTACTGTATCCCTTGGACCTTCGTATTGACGATGAAACACAGATATTGCATCGGAAATAAATAAAAAAGACACAATGAAGACTTAAGTACAAGAAGACCTCACTCTTCTTACTGTCTATGTTTTGAACCATTCCTGTGACACTAGTTATAGACTCCGATGCTTCACTCAAGGTTTACTGTATCCCTTGGACCTTCTTATTGACGATGAAACACAGAAATTGCATCGGAATTAAATGCAAAAGACACAATGCCGACTAAAAAACAAGAAGACTGACTCTTCTTACAGTCTATGTTTTGAACCATTCCTGTGACACTATTTATAGATTCCTGTGCTTCACTCCAGGTTTACTGTATCCCTTGCACCTTCTTATTGACGATGACACACAGAAATTGCATCAGAATTAATCACAAAAAGCACAATGCCGACTTAAGTACAAGATGAATGACGCTTCTTACTGACTGTGCTTTGAACCATTCCTGTGACACTAGTTATAGATTCCGATGATTCATTTCAGGTTTACTGTATCCCTTGGACCTTCTTATTGACGATGAAACACAGATATTGCATCGGAATTAAATACAAAAGGCACAATGCAGACGTAAGTACAAGAAGACTGACTCTTCCAACTGTCTATGTTTTGAACCATTCCTGTGACACTAGTTATAGATTCCGATGCTTCACTTCAGGTTTACTGTATCCCTCTGACCGTGTTATTGACGATGAATCACAGAAATAGCATCGGAATTAAATACAAAATACACAATGCCGACTTAAGTACGAGAGGACTGACTCTTCTTACTGTCTATGATTTGAACCATTCCTGTGACACTAGTTATAGATTCCGATGCTTCACTTCAGGTTTACTGTATCCCTCTGACCTTCTTATTGACGATGAAACACAGAAATTGCATCGGAATTAAATACAAAAGGCATAATGCCGACTAAAGTACAAGAAGACTGACTCTTCTTACAGTCTATGTTTTGTGCCATTCCTGTGACACTAGTTACAGATTCCGGTGCTTCACTCCATGTTTACTGTATCCCTTGGACCTTCTTATTGACGATGAAACACAGAAATTGCATCAGAATTAAATAGAAAATGCACATTGCCGACTTAAGTACAAGAAGACTGACGCTTCTTACTGACTATGTTTTGAACCATTCCTGTGACACTAGTTATAGATTCCGATGCTTCACTTCAGTTTACTGTATCCCTTGGACCTTCTTATTGACGATGAAACACAGAAATTGCATCGGAATTAAATACAAAAGGCACAATGCCGACTTAAGAACAAGAAGACTGACTCATCCTACTGTCTTTGTTTTGAACCATTCCTCTGACACTAGTTATAGATTCCGATGTTTCACTTCAGGTTTACTGTATCCCTCTGACCTTCTTATTGACGATGAAACACAGAAATTGCATCGGAATTAAATACAAAAGGCATAATGCCGACTAAAGTACAAGAAGACTGACGCTTCTTACTGACTATGTTTTGAACCATTCCTGTGACACTAGTTACAGATTCCGGTGCTTCACTCCAGGTTTACTGTATCCCTTGGACCTTCTTATTGACGATGAAACACAGAAATTGCATCAGAATTAAATAGAAAATGCACATTGCCGACTTAAGTACAAGAAGACTGACGCTTCCTACTGACTATGTTTTGAACCATTCCTGTGACACTAGTTATAAATTCCGATGCTTCACTTCAGGTATACTGTATCCCTTGGACCAACTTAATGACGATGAAACACAGAAATTAAATAGAAAATGCACATTGCCGACTTAAGTACAAGAAGACTGACGCTTCTTACTGACTATGTTTTGAACCATTCCTGTGACACTAGTTATAGATTCCGATGCTTCACTTCAGGTTTACTGTATCCCTTGGACCTTCTTATTGACGATGAAACACAGAAATTGCATCGGAATTAAATACAAAAGGCACAATGCCGACTTAAGTACAAGAAGACTGACTCATCCTACTGTCTTTGTTTTGAACCATTCCTCTGACACTAGTTATAGATTCCGATGCTTCTCTTAAGGTTTACTGTATCCCTCTGATCTTCTTATTGACGATGAAACACAGAAATTGCATCGAAATTAAATACTAAAGGCACAATGCCGACTTAAGAACAAGAAGACTGACCCTTCTTACTGTCTATGTTTTGAACAACTCCTGTGACACTAGTTATAGATTCCGATGCTTCACTTCATGTTTACTGTATCCCTTGGACCTTCTTATTGACGATGAAACACAGAAATTGCATCGGAAATAAATACAAAAGGCACAATGCCGACTTAAGTACAAAAACACTGACTCTTCTCACTGACTATGTTTGGAACCATTCCTGTGACACTACTTATAGATCCCGATGCTTCACTTCAGGCTTACTGTATCCCTCTGACGTTCTTATTGACGAGGAAACACAGAAATTGCATCGGAATTAAATAGAAACGCTACAATATCTACTTAGTTACAAGAAGACTGACTCTACTTACTGGCTATGTTTTGAACCGTTCCTGTGACACTAGTTATAGATTCCGATGCTTGACTTCAGTTTTACTGTATCCCTTGGACCTTCTTATTGACGATGAAACACAGAAATTGCATCGGAATTAAATACAAAAGGCACATTGCCAACTTAAGTACAAGAAGACTGACCCTTCTTACTGTCTATGTTTTGAACCATTCCTGTGACACTATTTATAGATTCCGATTCTTCACTTCAGGTTTGCAGCATCCCTCTGACCTTCTTATTGACGATGAAACACAGCAATTGCATTGGAATTAAATACAAAAGGCACAATGCCGACTTAATTACAAGAAGACTGACTCTTCCTACTGTCTATGTTTTGAACCATTCCTGTGACACTAGTTATAGATTCCGACTCTTCACTTCAGGTTTACTGTATCCCTTGGACCTTCTTATTGACGATGAAACACAGAAATTGCATCGGAATTAAATACAAAAGGGACAATGCCGACTAAAAAACAAGAAGACTGACACTTCTTACAGTCTATGTTTTGAACCATTCCTGTGACACTATTTATAGATTCCTGTGCTTCACTCCAGGTTTACTGTATCCCTTGCACCTTCTTATTGACGATGACACACAGAAATTGCATCAGAATTAAATACAGAAAGCACAATGCCGACTTAAGCACAAGATGAATGACGCTTCTTACTGACTATGCTTTGAACCATTCCTGTGACACTAGTTATAGATTCCGATGGTTCATTTCAGGTTTACTGTATCCCTTGGACCTTCTTATTGACGATGAAACACAGAAATTGCATCGGAATTAAATACAAAAGACACAATGCCGACTTAAGTGCAAGATGACTGACTATTCTTACTGACTATGTTTTGAACCATTCCTGTGACACTAGTTATAGATTCCGATGCTTCCCACAGGTTAACTGTATCCCTTGGACCTTCTTATTGACGATGAAACACAGAAATTGCATCGGAATTAAATACTAAAGGCATAATACCGACTTAAGTACAAGAAGACTGACTCTTCTTACTGACAATGTTTTGAACCATTCCTGTGACACTAGTCATAGATTCCAATGCTTAACTTCAGGATTACTGTATCACTCTGACCCTCTTATTGACGATGAAACACAGAAATTGCATCGGAAATAAATAGAAAAGGCACAATGCCGACATAAGTACAAGAAGACTGACTCTTCCAACTGTCTATGTTTTGAACCATTCCTGTGACACTAGTTATAGATTCCGTTGCTTCACTCCACGTTTACTGTATCCCTCTGACTTTCTTATTGACGATGAAACACAGAAATTGCATCGGAATTAAATACAAAAGGCACAATGCCGACTTAAGTACATGTAGACTGTCTTTTCCTACTGTGTATGTTTTGAACCATTCCTGTGATACTAGTTATAGATTCCGATGGTTCATTTCAGGTTTACTGCATCCCTTGGACCTTCTTATTGACGATGAAACACAGAAATTGCATCGGAATTAAATACAAAAGACACAATGCCGACTTAAGTACAAGAAGACTGACTATTCTTACTGACTATGTTTTGAACCATTCCTGTGACACTAGTTATAGATTCCGATGCTTCACACAGGTTAACTGTATCCCTTGGACCTTCTTATTGACGATGAAACACAGAAATTGCATCGGAATTAAATACAAAAGACACAATGCCGACTTAAGTACAAGAAGACTGTCCCTTCTTACTGTCTATGTTATGAACCATTCCTGTGAAACTAGTTATAGATTCCGATGCTTCACTCCAGGTTTACTGTATCCCTTGGCCCTTCTTATTGACGATGAAACACAGAAATTGCATCGGAATTAAATACAAAAGGCACAATGCCGACTAAAAAACAAGAAGACTCACTCTTCTTACAGTCTATGTTTTGAACCATTCCTGTGACACTATTTATAGATACCTGTGCTTCACTCCAGGTTTACTGTATCCCTTGCACCTTCTTATTGACGATGACACACAGAAATTGCATCAGAATTAAATACAAAAAGCACAATGCTGACTTAAGTACAAGATGAATGACGCTTCTTACTGACTATGCTTTGAACCATTCCTGTGACACTAGTTATAGATTCCGATGCTTCACTTCAGGTTTACTGTATCCCTTGGACCTTCTTATTGACGATGAAACACAGATATTGCATCGGAATTAAATACAAATGGCACAATAACGACATAAGTACATGAAGACCGACTCTTCCTACTGACTATGTTTTCAACCATTCCTGTGACACTAGTTATAGATTGCGATGCTTCATTTCAGGATTACTGTATCCCTTGGACCTTCGTATTGACGATGAAACACAGATATTGCATCGGAAATAAATAAAAAAGACACAATGAAGACTTAAGTACAAGAAGACCTCACTCTTCTTACTGTCTATGTTTTGAACCATTCCTGTGACACTAGTTATAGATTCCGATGATTCATTTCAGGTTTACTGTATCCCTTGGACCTTCTTATTGACGATGAAACACAGATATTGCATCGGAATTAAATACAAAAGGCACAATGCAGACGTAAGTACAAGAAGACTGACACTTCCAACTGTCTATGTTTTGAACCATTCCTGTGACACTAGTTATAGATTCCGATGCTTCACTTCAGGTTTACTGTATCCCTCTGACCGTGTTATTGACGATGATTCACAGAAATAGCATCGGAATTAAATACAAAAGGCACAATGCCGACTTAAGTACGAGAGGACTGACTCTTCTTACTGTCTATGATTTGAACCATTCCTGTGACACTAGTTATAGATTCCGATGCTTCACTTCAGGTTTACTGTATCCCTCTGACCTTCTTATTGACGATGAAACACAGAAATTGCATCGGAATTAAATACAAAAGGCATAATGCCGACTAAAGTACAAGAAGACTGACTCTTCTTACAGTCTATGTTTTGTGTCATTCCTGTGACACTAGTTACAGATTCCGGTGCTTCACTCCAGGTTTACTGTATCCCTTGGACCTTCTTATTGACGATGAAACACAGAAATTGCATCAGAATTAAATAGAAAATGCACATTGCCGACTTAAGTACAAGAAGACTGACGCTTCTTACTGACTATGTTTTGAACCATTCCTGTGACACTAGTTATAGATTCCGATGCTTCACTTCAGGTTTACTGTATCCCTTGGACCTTCTTATTGACGATGAAACACAGATATTGCATCGGAATTAAATACAAAAGGCACAATGCCGACTTAAGTACAAGAAGACTGACTCTTCCTACTGTCTTTGTTTTGAACCATTCCTCTGACACTAGTTATAGATTCCGATGTTTCACTTCAGGTTTACTGTATCCCTCTGACCTTCTTATTGACGATGAAACACAGAAATTGCATCAGAATTAAATACAAAAGGCACAATGCCGACTTAAGTACAAGAAGACTGACTCTTCTTACTGTCTATGTTTTGAACCATTCCTGTGACACTAGTTATAGATTCCGATGCTTCAATTCAGGTCTACTGTATCCCTTGGACCTTCTTATTGACGATGAAACACAGAAATTGCATCGGAATTAAATACAAAAGGCACAATGCCGACTTAAGTACAAGAAGACTGACTCTTCTTACTGACTATGTTTTCAACCATTCCTGTGACACTAGTTATAGATTCCGATGCTTCACTTCAGGTATACTGTATCCCTTGGACCTTCTTAATGACGATGAAACACAGAAATTAAATAGAAAAGGCACAATGCCGACTTAAGTACAAGAAGACTGACTTTTCTTACTGTATATGTTTTGAACCATTTCTGTGACACTAGTTATAGATTCCGATGCTTCACTTCAGGTTTACTGTATCCCTTGGACCTTCTTATTGACGATGAAACACAGAAATTGCATCGGAATTAAATACAAAAGGCACAATACCGACTTATGTACAACTAGACTGACCCTTCTTACTGTCCAAGGTTTGAACCATTCCTGTGACATTAGTTATAGATTCCGATGCTTCTCTTAAGGTTTACTGTATCCCTCTGATCTTCGTATTGACGATGAAACACAGAAATTGCATCGAGATTAAATACAAAAGGCACAATGCCGACTTAAGTACAAGAAGACTGACCCTTCTTACTGTCTATGTTTTGAACCACTCCTGTGACACTAGTTATAGATTCCGATGCTTCACTTCATGTTTACTGTATCCCTTGGACCTTCTTATTGACGATGAAACACAGAAATTGCATCGGAATTAAATACAAAAGGCACAATGCCGACTTAAGTACAAGAACACTGACTCTTCTCACTGACTATGTTTGGAACCATTCCTGTGACACTACTTATAGATCCCGATGCTTCACTTCAGGCTTACTGTATCCCTCTGACGTTCTTATTGACGAGGAAACACAGAAATTGCATCGGAATTAAATAGAAACGCCACAATATCTACTTAGTTACAAGAAGACTGATTCTACTTACTGGCTATGTTTTGAACCGTTCCTGTGACACTAGTTATAGATTCCGATTCTTCACTTCAGGTTTGCAGTATCCCTCTGACCTACTTATTGACGATGAAACACAGCAATTGCATTGGAATTAAAAACAAAAGGCACAATGCCGACTTAATTACAAGAAGACTGACTCTTCCTACTGTCTATGTTTTGAACCATTCCTGTGACACTAGTTATAGATTCCGACTCTTCACTTCAGGTTTACTGTATCCCTTGGACCTTCTTATTGACGATGAAACACAGAAATTGCATCGGAATCAAATACAAATAGCACAATGCCGACTTAAGTACAAGAAGACTGACTCTTCTTACTATGTTTTGAACCATTCCTGTGACACTAGTTACCGATTCCGATGCTTCACTCCAGGTTTACTGTATCCATTGGACCTTCTTATTGACGATAAAACACAGAATTTCCATCGGAATTAAATATCAAAGGCACAATTCCGACTTATGGACAAGAAGACTGACTCTTCGGAATTAAATATCAAAGGCACAATTCCGACTTATGGACAAGAAGACTGACTCTTCTTACTCGATTCCGATGCTTCACTCCAGGTTTACTGTATCCATTGGACCTTCTTATTGACGATAAAACACAGAATTTCCATCGGAATTAAATATCAAAGGCACAATTCCGACTTATGGACAAGAAGACTGACTCTTCTTACTGACAATGTTCTGAACCATTCCTGTGACACTAGCTATAGTTTCCGATGCATCACTTCAGGTTTACTGTATCCCTCAGACCCTCTTCTTGACGATGAAATACAGAAATTGCATCGGAATTAAATACAAAGGACAAAATGCCGACTTAAGTACACGAAGACTCACTCTTCTTACTGCCTATGTTTTGAACCATTGCTGTGACACTAGTTATAGATTCCGATGCTACACTCCAGGTTTGCTGTATCCCTTGGACCATCTTATTGACGATGAAAAACAGAAATTGCATCGGAATTAAATACAAAAGGCACAATGCCGACTTAAGGACAAGAAGACTGACTCTTCTTACTGACTATGTTTTGAACCATTCCTGTGACACTAGTTATAGATTCCGATGCTTCACTTCAGGTTTACTAAATCCCTCTGACCTCTTTATTGACGATGAAACACAGAAATTGCATCGGAATAAAATACAAAGGGCAAAATGCCGACTTAAGTACACGAAGACTGACTCTTCTTACTGCCTATGTTTTGAACCATTCCTGTGACACTAGTTATAGATTCCGATGCTGCACTTCAGGTTTACTGTATCCCTGGGACCTTCTTATTGACGATGAAAAACAGAAATTGCATCGGAATTAAATAGAAAAGGCACAATGCCGACTTAAGGACAAGAAGACTGACTCTTCTTACTGACTATGATTTGAATCATTCCTGTGACACTAGTTATAGATTCCGATGCTTCACTTCATGTTTACTGTATCCCTCTGACCTTCTTATTGACGATGAAACACAGAAATTGCATCGGAATTGAATAGAACAGGCACAATGCCGACTTAAGTACAAGAAGACAGACTCTTCTTACTGTCTATGTTTTGAACAATTCCTGAGACACTAGTTATAGATTCCGAAGCTTCACTCCAGGTTTACTGTATCCCTTGGACCTTCTTATTGACGATGAAACACAGAAATTGCATCGGAATTAAACAGAAAAGGCACAATGCCGACTTAAGTATAAGAGGACTGACTCTTCCTACTGTCTATGTTTTGAACCATTCGTGTGACACTAGTTATAGATTCCGATGCTTCACTCCAGGTTTACTGTATTGCTTGGAACTTCTTATTGACGATGTAACACAGAAATTGCATCAGAATTAAATACAAAAGTCACAATGCCGACTTAAGTACAAGAAGACTGACGCTTCTTACTAACTATGATAAGAACCATTCCTGTGACACTAGTTATTGATTCCGATGCTTCACTTCAGGTTTACTGTATCCCTTGGACCTTCTTATTGACGATGAAACACAGAAATTGCATCGGAATTAAATACAAATAGCACAATGCCGACTTAAGTACAAGAAGACTGACTCTTCTTACTATGTTTTGAACCATTCCTGTGACACTAGTTACCGATTCCGATGCTTCACTCCAGGTTTACTGTATCCATTGGACCTTCTTATTGACGATAAAACACAGAATTTGCATCAAATTAAATATCAAAGGCACAATTCCGACTTATGGACAAGAAGACTGACTCTTCTTACTGACAATGTTCTGAACCATTCCTGTGACACTAGCTATAGTTTCCGATGCTTCACTTCAGGTTTACTGTATCCCTCAGACCTTCTTATTGACGATGAAATACAGAAATTGCATCGGAATTAAATACTAAGGGCAAAATGCCGACTTAAGTACACGAAGACTGACTCTTCTTACTGCCTATGTTTTGAACCATTGCTGTGACACTAGTTATAGATTCCGATGCTACACTCCAGGTTTGCTGTATCCCCTGGACCATCTTATTGACGATGAAAAACAGAAATTGCATCGGAATTAAATACAAAAGGCACAATGCCGACTTAAGGACAAGAAGACTGACTCTTCTTACTGACTATGTTTGAACCATTCCTGTGACACTAGTTATAGATTCCGATGCTTCACTTCAGGTTTACTAAATCCCTCTGACCGCTTTATTGACGATGAAACACAGAAATTGCATCGGAATAAAATACAAAGGGCAAAATGCCGACTTAAGTACACGAAGACTGACTCTTCTTACTGCCTATGTTTTGAACCATTCCTGTGACACTAGTTATAGATTCCGATGCTGCACTTCAGGTTTACTGTATCCCTGGGACCTTCTTATTGACGATGAAAAACAGAAATTGCATCGGAATTAAATACAAAAGGCACAATGCCGACTTAAGGACAAGAAGACTGACTCTTCTTACTGACTATGATTTGAATCATTCCTGTGACACTAGTTATAGATTCCGATGCTTCACTTCATGTTTACTGTATCCCGCTGACCTTCTTATTGACGATGAAACACAGAAATTGCATCGGAATTGAACAGAAAAGGCACAATGCCGACTTAAGTACAAGAGGATATACTCTTCCTACTGTCTATGTTTTGAACCATTCGTGTGACACTAGTTATAGATTCCGATGCTTCACTCCAGGTTTACTGTATCGCTTGGAACTTCTTATTGACGATGTAACACAGAAATTGCATCAGAATTAAATAGATAAGTCACAATGCCGACTTAAGTACAAGAAGACTGACGCTTCTTACTAACTATGATTAGAACCATTCCTGTGACACTAGTTATTGATTCCGATGCTTCACTTCAGGTTTACTGTATCCCTTGGACCTTCTTATTGACGATGAAACACAGATATTGCATCGGAATTAAATACAAAAGGCACAATGCCGACTTAAGTACAAGAAGACAGACTCTTCTTACTGTTTATGTTTGAACCATTCCTGTGACACTAGTTATAGATTACGATGCTTCACTTCAGGTGTACTGTATCCCTCTGACCTTCCTATAGACGATGAAACACAGAAATTGCATCCGAATTAAATACAAAAGATATAATGCCGACTAAAGTACAAGAAGACTGACTCTTCCTACTGCCTATGTTTTGAACCATTCCTGTGACACTAGTAATAGATTCCGATGCTTCACTTCAGGTTTACTGTATCCCTCTGACCTTCTTATTGACGATGAAACACAGATATTGCATCGGAATTAAATACAAAAGGCTCAATGCCGACTTAAGTACAAGAAGACTGACTCTTTTTACTGACTATGTTATGAACCATTCCACTGACACTATTTACGGATTCGGATGCGTCACTTCTGGTTTACTGTATCCCTCTGACCTTCTTATTGACGATGAAACACAGAAATTGCATCGGAATTAAATAGAAAAGGCACAATGCCGACTTAAGTACAAGACGACTGACTTTTCTTACTATGTTTTGAACCATTCCTGTGACACTAGTTATAGATTCCGATGCTTCACTCCAGGTTTACTGTATCCATTGGACCTTCTTATTGACGATGAAACACAGAATTTGCATCGGAATTAAATACCAAAGGCACAATTCCGACTTATGGACAAGAAGACTGACTCTTCTTACTGACAATGTTCTGAACCTTCCTGTGACACTAGCTATAGTTTCCGATGCTTCACTTCAGGTTTACTGTATCCCTCAGACCTTCTTATTGACGATGAAATACAGAAATTGCATCGGAATTAAATACAAAGGCAAAATGCCGACTTAAGTACACGAAGACTGACTCTTCTTACTGCCTATGTTTTGAACTATTCCTGTGACACTAGTTATAGATTCCGATGCTACACTCCAGGTTTGCTGTATCCCTTGGACCATATTATTGACGATGAAAAACAGAAATTGCATCGGAATTAAATAGAAAAGGCACAATGCCGACTTAAGTACAAGAAGACTGACTCTACTTACTGACTATGTTTTGAACCATTACTGTGACACTAGTTATAGATTCCGATGCTTCACTTCAGGTTTACTGTATCCCCCTGACCTCCTTATTGACGATGAAACACAGAAATTGCATCGGAATTAAATACAAAGGGCAAAATGCCGACTTAAGTACACGAAGACTGACTCTTCTTACTGCCTATGTTGTGAACCATTCCTGTGACACTAGTTATAGATTCCGATGCTACACTTCAGGTTTACTGCATCCCTGGGACCTTCTTATTGACGATGAAAAACACAAATTGCATCGGAATTAAATACAAAAGGCACAATGCCGACTTAAGGACAAGAAGACTGACTCTACTTACTGACTATGTTTTGAATCATTCCTGTGACACTAGTTATAGATTCCGATGCTTCACTTCAGGTTTACTGTATCCCTCTGACCTTCTTATTGACGATGAAACACAGAAATTGCATCGGAATTGAATAGAACAGGCACAATGCCAACTTAAGTACTTGAAGACTGACTCTTCTTACTGTCTATGTTTTAAACAATTCCTGAGACACTAGTTATAGATTCCGACGCTTCACTCCAGGTTTACTGTATCCCTTGGACCTTCTTATTGACGATGAAACACAGAAATTGCATCGGAATTAAACAGAAAAGGCACAATGCCGACTTAAGTACAAGAGGACTGACTCTTCCTACTGTCTATGATTTGAACCATTCGCGTGACACTAGTTATAGATTCCGATGCTTCACTCCAGGTTTACTGTATCGCTTGGAACTTCTTATTGACGATGTAACACAGAAATTGCATCAGAATTAAATAGAAAAGTCACAATGCCGACTTAAGTACAAGAAGACTGACGCTTCTTACTAACTATGACAAGAACCATTCCTGTGACACTAGTTATTGATTCCGATGCTTCACTTCAGGTTTACTGTATCCCTTGGACCTTCTTATTGTCGATGAATTACAGATATTGCATCGGAATTAAATAGAAAAGGCACAATGCCGACATAAGTACAAGAAGACTGACTCTTCTTACTGTTTATGTTTGAACCATTCCTGTGACACTAGTTATAGATTACGATGCTTCACTTCAGGTGTACTGTATCCCTCTGACCTTCCTATAGACGATGAAACACAGAAATTGCATCCGAATTAAATACAAAAGATATAATGCCGACTAAAGTACAAGAAGACTGACTCTTCCTACTGTCTATGTTTTGAACCATTCCTGTGAATCTAGTAATAGATTCCGATGCTTCACTTCAGGTTTAGTGTATCCCTTAAACCTTCTTATTGACGATGAGACACAGAAATTGCATCGGAATTAAATACAAAAGGCACAATGCCGACTTAAGTACAAGAAGACTGACTCTTCTTACTGGCTATATTTTTAACCATTCCTGTGTCACTAGTTATAGATTCCGATGCTTCACTTCAGGTTTACTGTATAACTTGGACTTCTAATTGACGATGAAACACAGAAATTGCATCGGAATTAAACCGAAAAGACACAATGCCGACTTCAGTACAAGAAGACTGACTCTTCTTACTGCCTATGGTTTGAACCATTGCTGTGACACTAGTTATAGATTCCGATGCTTCACTTCAGGTTTACTGTATCCCTCTGATCTTCTTATTGACGATAAAACACAGAAATTGCATCGGAATTAAATACAAAAGGCACAATGCCGACTTAAGTACAAGAAGACTGACTCTTCTTACTGACTATGTTTTGAACCATTCCTGTGACACTAGTTGTAGATTCCGATGCTTCCCTTCAGGTTTACTGGGTCCCTCTGACCTTCTTATTGACGATGAATCACAGAAATTGCATCGGAATTAAAAACAAAAGGCACAATGCCGACTTAAGTACAAGAAGACTGACTCTTTTTACTGACTATGTTATGAACCATTCCACTGACACTATTTACGGATTCGGATGCTTCACTTCTGGTTTACTGTATCCCTCTGACCTTCTTATTGACGATGAAACACAGAAATTGCATCGGAATTAAATAGAAAAGGCACAATGCCGACTTAAGTACAAGACGACTGACTTTTCTTACTGTCTATGTTTTGAACCATTCCTGTGACACTAGTTAAAGATTCCGATGCCTCACTTCAGGTTTACTGTATCCCTCAGATCTTCTTATTGACGATGAAACACAGAAATTGCATCGGAATTAAATACAAAAGGCACAATGCCGACTTAAGTACAAGAGGACTGATCCTTCTTACTGTCTATGATTTGAACCATTCCTGTGACACTAGTTATAGATTCCGATGCCTCACTTCAGGTTTACTGTATCCCTCTGACCTTCTTATTGACGATGAATCACAGAAATTGCATCGGAATTAAATACAAAAATCACAATGCAGACTTAAGTACAAGAAGACTGACTCTTCTTACTGACTATGTTTTGAACCATTCCTGTGACACTAGTTATAGATTGCGATGCTTCACTTCAGGTTTGCTGTATCCCTCTGACCTTCTTATTGACGACGAAACATAGAAATTGCATCGGAATTAAATACAAAAGGCACAATGCCGACTTCAGTACAAGAAGACTGACTCTTCCTACTGTCTATGCTTTGAACCATTCCAGTGACACTAGTTATAGATTCCGATGCTTCACTTCCGGTTTACTGTATCCCTTGGACCTTCTTATTGACGATGAAACACAGAAATAGCATCGGAATTAAATACAAAAGGCACAATAACGACATAAGTACATGAAGACCGGCTCTTCCTACTGACTATGTTTTCAACCATTCCTGTGACACTAGTTATAGATTCCGATGCTTCATTTCAGGATTAGTGTATCCCTTGGACCTTCTTACTGACGATGAAACACAGATATTGCATCGGAATTAAATAAAAAAGACACAATGAAGTCTTAAGTACAAGAAGACTGACTCTTCTTACTGTCTATGTTTTGAACCATTCCTGTGACACTAGTTACACATTCTGATGCTTCACTCCAGGTTTACTGTATCCCTTGGACCTTCTTGTTGACGATGAAACACAGAAATTGCATCGGAATTAAATACAAAAGGCACAATGCCGACTTAAGGACAAGAAGACTAACTCTTCTTACTGACAATGTTTTGAACCATTCCTGTGAAACTAGCTATTGATTCCGATGCTTCACTTCAGGTTTACTGTATCCCTCTGATCTTCTTATTGACGATGAAACACAGAAATTGCATCGGAATTAAATACAAAAGGCACAATGCCGACTTAAGTACAAGAAGACTGACTCTTCTTACTGCCTATGTTTTGAACCATTCCTGTGACACTAGTTACACATTCCGATGCTTCACTCCAGGTTTTGCTGTATCCCTTGGACCTTCTTATTGACGATGACACACGGAAATTGCATCGGAATTAAATACAAAGGGCAAAATGCCGACATAAGCACACGGAGACTGACTCTTCTTACTGCCTATGTTTTGAACCATTCCTGTGACACTAGTTAAAGATTCCGATGCTACACTCCGGGTTTACTGTATCCCTTGGAACTTCTTATTGACGATGAAAAACAGAAATTGCATCGGAATTAAATAGAAAAGGCCCAATGCCGACTTAAGGACATGAAGACTGACTCTTCTTACTGCCTATGTTTTGAACCATTCCAGTGACGCTAGTTATAGATTCCGATGCTTCACTTCAGGTTTACTGTATCCCTTGGACCGTCTAATTGACGATGAAACACAGAAATTCCATCGGGATTAAATAGAAAAGGCACAATTCTGACTTAAGTACAAGAAGACTGACTCTTCGTACTGTCTATGATTTGAACAATTCCAGTGACACTAGTTATAGATTCCGATGCTTCACTTCAGGTTTACTGTATACCTTAAACCTTCTTATTGACGATGAAACACAGAAATTGCATCGGAATTAAATACAAAAGGCACAATGCCGACTTAAGTACAAGAAGACTGACTCTTCTTACTGACTATGTTTTGAACCATTCCTGTGTCACTAGCTATAGGTTCCGATGCTTCACTTCAGGTTTACTGTATACCTTGGACCTTCTAATTGACGATGAAACACAGAATTTGCATCGGAATTAAATCGAAAAGACACAATGCCGACTTCAGTACAAGAAGACTGACTCTTCTTACTGCCTATGTTTTGAACCATTGCTGTGACACTTGTTATAGATTCCGATGCTTCACTTCAGGTTTACTGTATCCCTCTGACCTTCTTATTGACGATTAAACACAGAAATTGCATCGGAATTAAATACAAAAGGCACAATGCCGACTTAAGTACAAGAAGACTGACTCTACTTACTGACTATGATTTGAACCATTCCTGTGACACTAGTTATAGATTCCGATGCTTCCCTTCAGGTTTACTGGGTCCCTCTGACCATCTTATTGACGATGAATCACAGAAATTGCATCGGAATTAAAAACAAAAGGCACAATGCCGACTTAAGTACAAGAAGACTGACTCTTTTTACTGACTATGTTTTGAACCATTCCACTGACACTATTTACGGATTCGGATGCTTCACTTCTGGTTTACTGTATCCCTCTGACCTTCTTATTGACGTTGAAACACAGAAATTGCATCGGAATTAATTAGAAAAGGCACAATGCCGACTTAAGTACAAGACGACTGACTTTTCTTACTGTCTATGTTTTGAACCATTCCTGTGACAATAGTTAAAGATTCCGATGCCTCACTTCAGGTTTACTGTATCCCTCAGATCTTCTCATTGACGATGAAACACAGAAATTGCATCGGAATTAAATACAAAAGGCACAATGCCGACTTAAGTATAAGAGGACTGATCCTTCTTACTGTCTATGATTTGAACCATTCCTGTGACACTAGTTATAGATTCCGATGCCTCACTTCAGGTTTACTGTATCCCTCTGACCTTCTTATTGATTACGAAACACAGAAATTGCATCGGAATTAAATACAAAAATCACAATGCAGACTTAAGTACAAGAAGACTGACTCTTCTTACTGACTATGTTTTGAACCATTCCTGTGACACTAGTTATAGATTGCGATGCTTCAGTTCAGGTTTGCTGTATCCCTCTGACCTTCTTGTTGACGACGAAACATAGAAATTGCATCGGAATAAAATACAAAAGGCACAATGCCGACTTAAGTACAAGAAGACAGACTCTTACTACTGTCTATGCTTTGAACCATTCCAGTGACACTAGTTATAGATTCCGATGCTTCACTTCAGGTTTACTGTATCCCTTGGACCTTCTTATTGACGATGAAACACAGAACTTGCATCGGAATTGAATACAAAAGGCACAATGCCGACTTAAGTACATGAAGACCGACTCTTCCTACTGACTATGTATTCAACCATTCCTGTGACACTAGTTATAGATTCCGATGCTTCATTTCAGGATTACTGTATCCCTTGGACCTTCTTATTGACGATGAAACACAGATATTGCATCGGAATTAAATAAAAAAGACACAATGAAGACTTAAGTACAAGAAGGCTGACTCTTCTTACTGTCTATGTTTTGAACCATTCCTGTGACACTAGTTACACATTCCGATGCTTCACTCCAGGTTTACTGTATCCCTTGGACCTTCTTATTGACGATGAAACACAGAAATTGCATCGGAATTAAATACAAAAGGCACAATGCCGACTTAAGGACAAGAAGACTAACTCTTCTTACTGACAATGTTTTGAACCATTCCTGTGACACTAGCTATTGATTCCGATGCTTCACTTCAGGTTTACTGTATCCCTCTGATCTTCTTATTGACGATGAAACACAGAAATTGCATCGGAATTAAATACAAAAGGCACAATGCCGACTTAAGTACAAGAAGACTGACTCTTCTTACTGCCTATGTTTTGAACCATTCCTGTGACACTAGTTACACATTCCGATGCTTCACTCCAGGTTTTGCTGTATCCCTTGGACCTTCTTGTTGACGATGACACACGGAAATTGCATCGGAATTAAATACAAAGGGCAAAATGCCGACATAAGCACACGGAGACTGACTCTTCTTACTGCCTATGTTTTGAACCATTCCTGTGACACTAGTTATAGATTCCGATGCTACACTCCGGGTATACTGTATCCCTTGGAACTTCTTATTGACGATGAAAAACAGAAATTGCATCGGAATTAAATAGAAAAGGCCCAATGCCGACTTAAGGACATGAAGACTGAATCTTCTTACTGCCTATGTTTTGAACCATTCCAGTGACGCTAGTTATAGATTCCGATGCTTCACTTCAGGTTTACTGTATCCCTTGGACCGTCTTATTGACGATGAAACACAGAAATTCCATCGGGATTAAATAGAAAAGGCACAATGCTGACTTAAGTACAAGAAGACTGACTCTTCGTACTGTCTATGATTTGAACAATTCCAGTGACACTAGTTATAGATTCCGATGCTTCACTTCAGGTTTACTGTATACCTTAAACCTTCTTATTGACGATGAAACACAGTAATTGCATCGGAATTAAATACAAAAGGCACAATGCCGACTTAAGTACAAGAAGACTGACTCTTCTTACTGACTATGTTTTGAACCATTCCTGTGTCACTAGCTATAGGTTCCGATGCTTCACTTCAGGTTTACTGTATACCTTGGACCTTCTAATTGACGATGAAACACAGAATTTGCATCGGAATTAAATCGAAAAGACACAATGCCGACTTCAGTACAAGAAGACTGACTCTACTTACTGCCTATGTTTTGAACCATTGCTGTGACACTTGTTATAGATTCCGATGCTTCACTTCAGGTTTACTGTATCCCTCTGACCTTCTTATTGACGATTAAACACAGAAATTGCATCGGAATTAAATACAAAAGGCACAATGCCGACTTAAGTACAAGAAGACTGACTCTACTTACTGACTATGATTTGAACCATTCCTGTGACACTAGTTATAGATTCCGATGCTTCCCTTAGGTTTACTGGGTCCCTCTGACCTTCTTATTGACGATGAATCACAGAAATTGCATCGGAATTAAAAACAAAAGGCACAATGCCGACTTAAGTACAAGAAGACTGACTCTTTTTACTGACTATGTTTTGAACCATTCCACTGACACTATTTACGGATTCGGATGCTTCACTTCTGGTTTACTGTATCCCTCCGACCTTCTTATTGACGTTGAAACACAGAAATTGCATCGGAATTAAATAGAAAAGGCACAATGCCGACTTAAGTACAAGACGACTGACTTTTCTTACTGTCTATGTTTTGAACCATTCCTGTGACAATAGTTAAAGATTCCGATGCCTCACTTCAGGTTTACTGTATCCCTCAGATCTTCTCATTGACGATGAAACACAGAAATTGCATCGGAATTAAATACAAAAGGCACAATGCCGACTTAAGTATAAGAGGACTGATCCTTCTTACTGTCTATGATTTGAACCATTCCTGTGACACTAGTTATAGATTCCGATGCCTCACTTCAGGTTTACTGTATCCCTCTGACCTTCTTATTGATTTCGAAACACAGAAATTGCATCGGAATTAAATACAAAAATCACAATGCAGACTTAAGTACAAGAAGACTGACTCTTCTTACCGACTATGTTTTGAACCATTCCTGTGACACTAGTTATAGATTGCGATGCTTCACTTCAGGTTTGCTGTATCCCTCTGACCTTCTTGTTGACGACGAAACATAGAAATTGCATCGAAATTAAATACAAAAGGCACAATGCCGACTTAAGTACAAGAAGACAGACTCTTCCTACTGTCTATGCTTTGAACCATTCCAGTGACACTAGTTATAGATTCCGATGCTTCACTTCAGGTTTACTGTATCCCTTGGACCTTCTTATTGACGATGAAACACAGATATTGCATCGGAATTAAATAAAAAAGACACAATGAAGACTTAAGTACAAGAAGGCTGACTCTTCTTACTGTCTATGTTTTGAACCATTCCTGTGACACTAGTTACACATTCCGATGCTTCACTCCAGGTTTACTGTATCCCTTGGACCTTCTTATTGACGATGAAACACAGAAATTGCATCGGAATTAAATACAAAAGGCACAATGCCGACTTAAGGACAAGAAGACTAACTCTTCATACTGACAATGTTTTGAACCATTCCTGTGACACTAGCTATAGATTCCGATGCTTTACTTCAGGTTTACTGTATCCCTCTGACCTTCTTATTGACGATGAAACACAGAAATTGCATCGGAATTAAATACAAAACGCACAATGCCGACTTAAGTACAAGAAGACTGACTCTTCTTACTGCCTATGCTTTGAACCATTCCATTGACACTAGTTATAGATTCCGATGCTTCACTCCAGGTTTACTGTATCCCTTGGATCTTCTTATTGACGATGAAACACAGAAATTGCATTGGAATTAAATAGAAAAGGCACAATGCCGACTTAAGTACAAGAAGACTGAGTCTTCTTACTGACTATGTTTTGAACCATTCCGGTGACACTAGTCATAGATTCCGATCCTTCACTTCAGGTTTACTGTATCCCTTGGACCTTCTTATTGACGATGACACACGGAAATTGCATCGGAATTAAATACAAAGGGCAAAATGCCGATATAGGCACACGGAGACTTACTCTTCTTACTGCCTATGTTTTGAACCATTCCTGTGACACTAGTTATAGATTCCGATGCTACACTCCGGGTTTACTGTATCCCTTGGAACTTCTTATTGACGATGAAAAACAGAAATTGCATCGGAATTAAATAGAAAAGGCCCAATGCCGACTTAAGGACAAGAAGACTGACTCATCTTACTGACTATGTTTTGAACCATTCCAGTGACACTAGTTATAGATTCCGATGCTTCACTTCAGGGTTACTGTATCCCTCTGACCTTCTTATTGACGATGAAACACAGAAATTGCATCGGAATTAAATAGAAAAGGCACAATGCCAACTTAAGTACAAGAAGACTGACTCTTCTTACTGTCTATGCTTTGAACCATTCCTGTGACACTAGTTATAGATTCCGATGCTTCACTCCAGGTTTACTATATCCCTTAAACCTTCTTATTGGCGACGAAACACAGAAATTTCATCGGAATTAAATACAAAAGGCACCATGCCGACTTAAGTACAAGAAGACTGACTCTTCTTACTTACTATGTTTTGAACCATTCCTGGGACACTAGTTATAGATTTCGATGCTTCACTTCAGGTTTACTGTATCCCTCTGACCTTATTGACGATGAAACACAGAAATTTCATCGGAATAAAATACAAAAGGGACAATGCCGACTTAATTACAAGAAGACTGACTCTTCTTACTGTTTATGTTTGAACCATTCCTGTGACACTAGTTATAGACTCCGATGCTTCACTTCAAGTTTACTGTATCCCACTGACCTTCCTATGGACGATGAAACACAGAAATTGCATCCGAATTAAATACAAAAGGCATAATGCCGACTTAAGTACAAGAAGGCTGACCCTTCCTACTGTCTATGTTTTGAACCATTACTGGGACACTAGTTATGGATTCCGATGCTTCACTTCAGGTTTACTGTATCCCTCTGACCTTCTTATTGACGATGAAACACAGAAATTGCGTCGGAATTAAATACAAAAGGGACAATGCCGACTTAAGTACAAGACGACTGACTCTTCTTACTAACTCTGCTTTGAACCATTCTTGTGACACTAGTTATAGATTCCGATGCTTCACTTCAGGTTTATGTATCCCTTGGACCTTCTTATTGACGATAACACACGGAAATTGCATCGGAATTAAATACAAAGGGCAAAATGCCGACTTAAGTACACGGAGACTGACTCTTCTTACTGCCTATGTTTTGAACCATTCCTGTGCCACTAGTTATAGATTCCGACTCTTCACTTCAGGTTTACTGTATCCCTTGGACCTTCTTATTGACGATGAAACACAGAAATTGCATCGGAATTAAATACAAACGGCACAATGCCGACTTAAGTACATGAAGACTGACTCTTCCTACTGACTATTTTTTGACCCATTCCTGTGACACTAGTTATAGATTACGATGCTTCACTTCAGGTTTACTGTATCCCTTGGACCTGCTTATTGACGATGAAACACAGAAATTGCATCGGAATTAAATACAATCGGCACAATGCCGACTTAAGTACAAAAAGACTGACTCTTCTTACTGTCTATGTTTTGAACCATTCCTGTGACACTAGTTACAGATTCCGATGCTTCACTCCAGGTTTACTGAATCCATTGGTCCTTCTTATTGACGATGAAACACAGATTTTGCATCGGAATTAAATACCAAAGGCACAATTCCGACTTATGGACAAGAAGACTGACTCTTCTTACTGACAATGTTCTGAACCATTCCTGTGACACTAGCTATAGTTTCCGATGCTTCACTTCAGGTTTACTGTATCCCTCTGACCTTCTTATTGACGATGAAATACAGAAATTGAATCGGAATTAAATACAATGGGCAAAATGCCGACTTAAGTACACGAAGACTGACTCTTCTTACTGCCTATGTTTTGAACCATTGCTGTGACACTAGTTATAGATTCCGATGCTACACTCCAGGTTTGCTGTATCCCTTGGACCTTCTTATTGACGATGAAAAACAGAAATTGCTTCGGAATTAAATACAAAAGGCACAATGCCGACTTAAGGACAAGAAGACTGACTCTTCTTACTGACTATGTATTGAACCATTCCTGTGACACTAGTCATAGATTCCGATGCTTCACTTGAGGTTTACTGTATCCCTCTGACCTCCTTATTGACGATGAAACACAGAAATTGCATCGGAATTAAATACAAAGGGCAAAATGCCGACTTAAGTACACGAAGACTGACTCTTCTTACTGCCTATGTTTTGAACCATTCCTGTGACACTAGTTATAGATTCCGATGCTACACTCCAGGTTTACTGTATCCCTGGGACCTTCTTATTGACGATGAAAAACAGAAATTGCATCGGAATTAAATACAAAAGGCACAATGCCGACTTAAGGACAAGAAGACTGACTCTTCTTACTGACTATGTTTTGAAACATTTCTGTGACACTAGTTATAGATTCCGATGCTTCACTTCAGGTTTACTGTATCCCTCTGACCTTCTTATTGACGATCAAAACAGAAATTGCATCGGAATTGAATAGAACAGGCACAATGCCGACTTAAGTACAAGAAGACTGACCCTTCCTACAGTCTATGTTTTGAACCATTCCTGTGACACTAGTAATAAATTCCGATGCTTCACTTCAGGTTTGCTGTATCCCTCTGACCTTCTTATTAACGATGAAACACAGATATTGCATCGGAATTAAATACAAAAGGCACAATGCCGACTTATGTACAAGAAGACTGACTCTTCATACTGACTATGTTTTGAACCATGCTCGTGACACTAGTTATAGATTCCGATGCTTCACTTCAGGTTTACTGTATCCCTTAATCCTTCTTTTTGACGATGAAACACAGATATTGCATCGGAATTAAATACAAAAGGCACAATGCCGAATTAAGTACAAGAAGACTGACTCTTCTTACTGACTATGTTTTGAACCATTCCTGTGTCACTAGTTATAGATTCCGATGCTTCACTTCAGGTTTACTGTATACCTTGGACCTTCTAATTGACGATGAAACACAGAAATTGCATCGGAATTAAATCGAAAAGACACAATGCCGACTTCAGTACAAGAAGACTGACTCTTCTTACTGCCTATGTTTTGAACCATTGCTGTGACACTAGTTATAGATTCCGATGCTTCACTTCAGGTTTACTGTATCCCTCTGATCTTCTTAGTGACGATTAAACACAGAAATTGCATCGGAATTAAATACAAAAGGCACAATGCCGACTTAAGTACAAGAAGACTGACTCTTCTTACTGACTATGTTTTGAACCATTCCTGAGACACTAGTTATAGATTCCGATCCTTCCCTTCAGGTTTACTGGGTCACTCTGACCTTTTTATTGACGATGAATCACAGAAATTGCATCGGAAATAAAAACAAAAGGCACAATGCCGACATAAGTACAAGAAGACTGACTCTTTTTACTGACTATGTTTTGAACCATTCCACTGACACTATTTACGGATTCGGATGCTTCACTTCTGGTTTACTGTATCCCTCTGACCTTCTTATTGACGATGAAACACAGAAATTGCATCGGAATTAAATAGAAAAGGCACAATGCCGATTTAAGTACAAGACGACTGACTTTTCTTACTGTCTATGTTTTGAAACATTCCTGTGACACTAGTTAAAGATTCCGATGCCACACTTCAGGTTTACTGTATCCCTCAGATCTTCTTATTGACGATGAAACACAGAAATTGCATCGGAATTAAATACAAAAGGCACAATGCCGACTTAAGTACAAGAGGACTGATCCTTCTTACTGTCTATGATTTGAACCATTCCTGTGACACTAGTTATAGATTCCGATGCCTCACTTCAGGTTTACTGTATCCCTCTGACCTTCTTATTGATGACGAAACACAGAAATTGCATCGGAATTAAATACAAAAATCACAATTCAGACTTAAGTACAAGAAGACTGACTCTTCTTACTGAATATGTTTTGAACCATTCCTGTGACACTAGTTATAGATTGCGATGCTTCACTTCAGGTTTGCTGTATCCCTCTGACCTTCTTATTGACGAAGAAACATAGAAATTGCATCGGAATTAAATACAAAAAGCTCAATGTCGACTTAAGTACAAGAAGACTGACTCTTCCTACTGTCTATGCTTTGAACCATTCCAGTGACACTAGTTATAGATTCCGATGCTTCACTTCAGTTTTATTGTATCCCTTGTACCTTCTTATTGACGATGAAACACAGAAATTGCATCGAAATTAAATACAAAAGGCACAATGCCGACTTAAGTACATGAAGACCGACTCTTCCTACTGACTATGTTTTCAACCATTCCTGTGACACTAGTTATAGATTCCGATGCTTCATTTCAGGATTACTGTATCCCTTGGACCTTCTTATTGACGATGAAACACAGATATTGCAACGGAATTAAATAAAAAAGACACAATGAAGACTTAAGTACAAGATGACTGACTCTTCTTACTGTCTATGTTTTGAACCATTCCTGTGACACTAGTTACACATTCCGATGTATCACTCCAGGTTTACTGTATCCCTTGGACCTTCTTATTGACGATGAAACACAGAAATTGCATCGGAATTAAATACAAAATGAACAATGCCGACTTAAGGACAAGAAGACTAACTCTTCTTACTGACAATGTTTTGAACCATTCCTGTGACACTAGCTATAGATTCCGATGGTTCACTTCAGGTTTACTGTATCCCTCTGACCTTCTTATTGACGATGAAACACAGAAATTGCATCGGAATTAAATACAAAAGAGACAATGCCGACTTAAGTACAAGAAGACTGACTCTTCTTAATGTTTATGTTTGAACCATTCCTGTGACACTAGTTATAGACTCCGATGCTTCACTTCTGGTTTACTGTATCCCTTTGACCTTCCTATTGACGATGAAACACAGAAATTGCATCCGAATTAAATACAAAAGGCATAATGCCGACTTAAGTACAAGAAGACTGACTCTTTTCACTGACTATGTTTTGAACCATTCCTGGGACACTAGTTATAGATTCGGATGTGTCACTTCTGGTTTACTGTATCCCTCTGGCTTCTTGTTGACGATGAAACACAGAAATTGCATCGGAATTAAATAGAAAAGGCACAATGCCGACTTAAGTACAAGACGACTGATTTTTCTTACTGTCTATGTTTTGAACCATTCCTGTGACACTAGTTATAGATTCCGATGCTTCACTTCAGGTTTACTGTATCCCTTGGACCTTCTTATTGACGATGAAACACAGAAATTGCATCGGAATTAAATACAAAAGGCACAATGCCGCCTTAAGTACATGTAGACCGACTCTTCCTACTGACTATGTTTTGAACCATTACTGTGACACTAGTTATAGATTGCGATGCTCACTTCAGGTTTACTGTATCCCTTGGACCTTCTTATTGACGATGAAACACAGAAATTGCATTGGAATTAAATAGAAAGGGCACAATGCCGACTTAAGTACAAGAAGACTGAGTCTTCTTACTGACTATGTTTTGAACCATTCCGGTTATACTAGTCATAGATTCCGATGCTTCACTTCAGGTTTACTGTATCCCTTGGAACTTCTTATTGACGATGACACACGGAAATTGCATCGGAATTAAATACAAAGGGCAAAATGCCGACTTAAGTACGCGGAGACTGACTCGTCTTACTTCCTATGTTTTGAACCATTCCTGTGACACTAGTTATAGATTCCGATGCTACACTCCGGGTTTACTGTATCCCTTGGCACTTCTTATTGACGATGAAAAACAGAAATTGCATCATTATTAAGTAGAAAAAGCACAATGCCGACTTAAGTACAAGAAGACTGACTCTTCCAACTGTCTATGTTTTGAACCATTCCTGAGACACTAGTTATAGATTCCGGTGCTTCACTCCAGGTTTACTATATCCCTTGGACCTACTTATTAACGATGAAACACATAAATTGCATCAGAATTTAATAGAAAAGGCACAATGCCGACTTAAGTACAAGAAGACTGACACTTCTTACTGACTATGTTTTGAACCATTCCTGTGACACTAGTTATAGATTCCGGTGCTTCATTTCAGGTTTACTGTATACCTTGGTCCATCTAATTGACGATGAAACACAGAAATTGCATCGGAATTAAATACAAAAGGCACAATGCCGACTTAAGTACAAGAAGACTGACTCTTCTTACTGACTATGTTTTGAACCATTCCTGTGACACTAGTTATAGATTCCGATGCTTCCCTTCAGGTTTACTGGGTCCCTCTGACCTTCTTATTGACGATGAATCACAGAAATTGCATCGGAATTAAAAACAAAAGGCACAATGCCGACTTAAGTACAAGAAGACTGACTCTTTTTACTGACTATGTTTTGAACCATTCCACTGACACTATATACGGATTCGGATGCTTCACTTCTGGTTTACTGTATCCCTCTGACCTTCTTATTGACGATGAAACACAGAAATTGCATCGGAATTAAATAGATAAGGCACAATGCCGACTTAAGTACAAGACGACTGACTTTTCTTACTGTCTATGTTTTGAACCATTCCTGTGACACTAGTTAAAGATTCCGATGCCTCACTTCAGGTTTACTGTATCCCTCAGATCTTCTTATTGACGATGAAACACAGAAATTGAATCGGAATTAAATACAAAAGGCACAATGCCGACTTAAGTACAAGAGGACTGATCCTTCTTACTGTCTATGATTTTAACCATTCCTCTGACACTAGTTATAGATTCCGATGCCTCACTTCAGATTTACTGTATCCCTCTGACCTTCTTATTGATGACGAAACACAGAAATTGCATCGGAATTAAATACAAAAATCACAATGCCGACTTAAGTACAAGAAGACTGACTCTTCCTACTGTCTGTGCTTTGAACCATTCCAGTGACACTAGTTACACATTCCGATGTATCACTCCAGGTTTACTGTATCCCTTGGACCTTCTTATTGACGATGAAACACAGAAGTTGCATCGGAATTAAATACAAAAGGAACAATGCCGACTTAAGGACAAGAAGACTAACTCTTCTTACTGACAATGTTTTGAACCATTCCTGTGACACTAGCTATAGATTCCGATGCTTCACTTCAGGTTTACTGTATCCCTCTGACCTTCTTATTGACGATGAAACACAGATATTGCGTCGGAATTAAATACAAAAGAGGCAATGCCGACTTAAGTACAAGAAGACTGACTCTTCTTACTGTTTATGTTTGAACCATTCCTGTGACACTAGTTATAGACTCCGATGCTTCACTTCAGGTTTACTGTATCCCTTTGAGCTTCCTATTGACGATGAAACACAGAAATTGCATCCGAATTAAATACAAAAGGCATAATGCTGACTTAAGTACAAGAAGACTGACCCTTCCTACTGTCTATGTTGTGAACCATTACTGGGACACTAGTTATAGATTCCGATGCTTCACTTCAGGTTTACTGTATCCCTCTGACCTTCTGATTGACGATGAAACACAGAAATTGCATCGGAATTAAATACAAAAGGGACAATGCCGAATTAAGTACAAGAAGACTGACTCTTCTTACTAACTCTGTTTTGAACCATTCTTGTGACACTAGTTATAGATTCCAATGCTTCACTTCAGGTTTACTGTATCCCTTGGACCTTCTTATTGACGATGAAACACAGAAATTGCATCGGAATTAAATACAAAAGGCACAATGCCGCCTTAAGTACATGTAGACCGACTCTTCCTACTGACTATGTTTTGAACCATTACTGTGACACTAGTTATAGATTGCGATGCTTCACTTCAGGTTTACTGTATCCCTTGGACCTTCTTATTGACGATGAAACACAGAAATTGCATTGGAATTAAATAGAAAGGGCACAATGCCGACTTAAGTACAAGAAGACTGAGTCTTCTTACTGACTATGTTTTGAACCATTCCGGTGATACTAGTCATAGATTCCGATGCTTCACTTCAGGTTTACTGTATCCCTTGGAACTTCTTATTGACGATGAAACACAGAAATTGCATCGGAATTAAATACAAAAGGCACAATGCCGCCTTAAGTACATGTAGACCGACTCTTCCTACTGACTATGTTTTGAACCATTACTGTGACACTAGTTATAGATTGCGATGCTTCACTTCAGGTTTACTGTATCCCTTGGACCTTCTTATTGACGATGAAACACAGAAATTGCATCGGAATGAAATACAAAAGGCACAATACCGACTTATGTACAAGAAGACTGACTCTTCTTACTGTCTATGTTTTGAACCATTCCTGTGACACTAGTTATAGATTCCGATGCTTCACTTCAGGTTTACTGTATCCCTCTGATCTTCTTATTGACGAAGAAACTCAGAAATTGCATCGGAATTAAATACACAAGGCACAATGCCGACTTAAGTACAAGAAGACTGACTCTTCTTTCTGTCTATGTTTTGAACCATTCCTGTGACACTAGTTATAGATTCCGATACCTCACTTCAGGTTTAGTGTATCCCTTGGACCTTCTTATTGACGACGAAACACAGAATTTGCATCGGAATTACACACAAAAGGCCCAATGCCGACTTAAGGACAAAAAGACTGACTCTTCTTACTGACTATGTTTTGAACCATTCCTGTGACACTAGTTATAGATTCCGATGCTTCACTTCAGGTTTACTGTATCTCTCTGACCTTCTTATTGACGATGAAACACAGAAATTGCATCGGAATTAAATAGATAAGGCACAATGCCGACTTAAGTACAAGACGACTGACTTTTCTTACTGTCTATGTTTTGAACCATTCCTGTGACACTAGTTAAAGATTCCGATGCCTCACTTCAGGTTTACTGTATCCCTCAGATCTTCTTATTGACGATGAAACACAGAAATTGAATCGGAATTAAATACAAAAGGCACAATGCCGACTTAAGTACAAGAGGACTGATCCTTCTTACTGTCTATGATTTTAACCATTCCTCTGACACTAGTTATAGATTCCGATGCCTCAATCCAGATTTACTGTATCCCTCTGACCTTCTTATTGATGACGAAACACAGAAATTGCATCGGAATTAAATACAAAAATCACAATGCCGACTTAAGTACAAGAAGACTGACTCTTCCTACTGTCTGTGCTTTGAACCATTCCAGTGACACTAGTTACACATTCCGATGTATCACTCCAGGTTTACTGTATCCCTTGGACCTTCTTATTGACGATGAAACACAGAAATTGCATCGGAATTAAATACAAAAGGAACAATGCCGACTTAAGGACAAGAAGACTAACTCTTCTTACTGACAATCTTTTTAACCATTCCTGTGACACTAGCTATAGATTCCGATGCTTCACTTCAGGTTTACTGTATCCCTCTGACCTTCTTATTGACGATGAAACACAGATATTGCGTCGGAATTAAATACAAAAGAGGCAATGCCGACTTAAGTACAAGAAGACTGACTCTTCTTACTGTTTATGTTTGAACCATTCCTGTGACACTAGTTATAGACTCCGATGCTTCACTTCAGGTTTACTGTATCCCTTTGAGCTTCCTATTGACGATGAAACACAGAAATTGCATCCGAATTAAATACAAAAGGCATAATGCTGACTTAAGTACAAGAAGACTGACCCTTCCTACTGTCTATGTTGTGAACCATTACTGGGACACTAGTTATAGATTCCGATGCTTCACTTCAGGTTTACTGTATCCCTCTGACCTTCTGATTGACGATGAAACACAGAAATTGCATCGGAATTAAATACAAAAGGGACAATGCCGAATTAAGTACAAGAAGACTGACTCTTCTTACTAACTCTGTTTTGAACCATTCTTGTGACACTAGTTATAGATTCCGATGCTTCACTTCAGGTTTACTGTATCCCTTGGACCTTCTTATTGACGATGAAACACAGAAATTGCATCGGAATTAAATACAAAAGGCACAATGCCGCCTTAAGTACATGTAGACCGACTCTTCCTACTGACTATGTTTTGAACCATTACTGTGACACTAGTTATAGATTGCGATGCTTCACTTCAGGTTTACTGTATCCCTTGGACCTTCTTATTGACGATGAAACACAGAAATTGCATTGGAATTAAATAGAAAGGGCACAATGCCGACTTAAGTACAAGAAGACTGAGTCTTCTTACTGACTATGTTTTGAACCATTCCGGTGATACTAGTCATAGATTCCGATGCTTCACTTCAGGTTTACTGTATCCCTTGGAACTTCTTATTGACGATGAAACACAGAAATTGCATCGGAATTAAATACAAAAGGCACAATGCCGCCTTAAGTACATGTAGACCGACTCTTCCTACTGACTATGTTTTGAACCATTACTGTGACACTAGTTATAGATTGCGATGCTTCACTTCAGGTTTACTGTATCCCTTGGACCTTCTTATTGACGATGAAACACAGAAATTGCATCGGAATGAAATACAAAAGGCACAATACCGACTTATGTACAAGAAGACTGACTCTTCTTACTGTCTATGTTTTGAACCATTCCTGTGACACTAGTTATAGATTCCGATGCTTCACTTCAGGTTTACTGTATCCCTCTGATCTTCTTATTGACGAAGAAACTCAGAAATTGCATCGGAATTAAATACACAAGGCACAATGCCGACTTAAGTACAAGAAGACTGACTCTTCTTTCTGTCTATGTTTTGAACCATTCCTGTGACACTAGTTATAGATTCCGATACCTCACTTCAGGTTTAGTGTATCCCTTGGACCTTCTTATTGACGACGAAACACAGAATTTGCATCGGAATTACACACAAAAGGCCCAATGCCGACTTAAGGACAAAAAGACTGACTCTTCTTACTGACTATGTTTTGAACCATTCCTGTGACACTAGTTATAGATTCCGATGCTTCACTTCAGGTTTACTGTATCTCTCTGACCTTCTTATTGACGATGAAACACAGAAATTGCATCGGAATTAAATACAAAAGGCACAATGCCGACATAAGTACAAGAAGACTGACTCTTTTTACTGACTATGTTTTGAACCATTCCTGGGACACTAGTTATAGATTCGGATGTGTCACTTCTGGTTTACTGTATCCCTCTGGCTTCTTATTGACGATGAAACACAGAAATTGCATTGGAATTAAATAGAAAAGGCACAATGCCGACTTAAGTACAAGACGACTGATTTTTCTTACTGTCTATGTTTTGAACCATTCCTGTGACACTAGTTATAGATTCCGATGCTTCACTTCAGGTTTACTGTATCCCTTGGACCTTCTTATTGACGATGAAACACAGAAATTGCATCGGAATTAAATACAAAAGGCACAATGCCGACTTAAGTACATGAAGACCGACTTTTCCTACTGACTATGTTTTGAACCATTACTGTGACACTAGTTATTGATTGCGATGCTTCACTTCAGGTTTACTGTATCCCTTGGACCTTCTTATTGACGATGAAACACAGAAATTGCATTGGAATTAAATAGAAAAGGCACAATGCTGACATAAGTACAAGAAGACTGAGTCTTCTTACTGACTATGTTTTGAACCATTCCGGTGACACTAGTCATAGATTCCGATGCTTCACTTCAGGCTTACTGTATCCCTTGGACCTTCTTATTGACGATGACACACGGAAATTGCATCGGAATTAAATACAAAGGGCAAAATGCCGACTTAAGTACACGGAGACTGACTCTTCTTACTGCCTATGTTTTGAACCATTCCTGTGACACTAGTTATAGATTCCGATGCTACACTCCGGGTTTACTGTATCCCTAGGCACTTCTTATTGACGATGAAAAACAGAAATTGCATCGGTAATAAATACAAAAGGCCCAATGCCGACTTAAGGACAAGAAGACTGACTCTTCTTACTGTCTATGTTTTGAGCCATTTATGTGACACTAGTTATTGATTCCGATGCTTCACTTAAGGTTTACTGTATCCCTTGGACCTTCTAATTGACGATGAAACACAGAAATTGCATCGGAATTAAATACAAAAGCACAATACCGACTTAAGTACAAGAAGACTGACTCTTCTTACTGTCTATGTTTTGAACCATTCCTGTGACACTAGTTATAGATTCCGATGCTTCGCTCCAGGTTTACTGTATCACTCTGATCTTCTTATTGACGAAGAAACACAGAAATTGCATCGGAATTAAACACAAAAGCCCAATGCCGACTTAAGGACAAAATGGGTGGCTCTTCTTACTGACTATGCTTTGAACCATTCCTGTGACACTAGTTATAGATTCCGATGCTTCACTTCAGGTTTACTGTATCCCTCTGACCTTCTTATTGACGATGAAACACAGAAATTGCATCGGAATTAAATACAAAAGGCACAATGCCGACATAAGTACAAGAGGACTGACTCTTTTTACTGACTATGTTTTGAACTATTCCTGGGACACTAGTTATAGATTCGGATGCTTCACTTCTGGTTTACTGTATCCCTCTGACTTTCTTAATGACGATGAAACACAGAAATTGTATCGGAATTAAATAGAAAAGGCACAATGTCGACTTAAGTACAAGACGACTGACTTTTCTTACTGTCTATGTTTTGAACCATTCCTGTGACACTAGTTATAGATTCCGATGCTTCACTTCAGGTTTACTGTATCCCTTGGACCTTCTTATTGACGATGAAACACAGAAATTGCATCGGAATTAAATGCAAAAGGCACAATGCCGAATTAAATACAAGAAGACTGACTCTTCTTACTGACTATGTATTGAACCATTCCTGTGACACTAGATATAGATTCCGATGCTTCACGTCAGGTTTACTGTATCCCTTGGACCTTCTTATTGACGATGTAACACACAAATTGCATCGGAATTAAATAGAAAAGGGACAATGCTGACTTAAGTACAAGAAGACTGACTCTTCTTACTGACTATGTTTTGAACCATTCCTGTGACACTAGTTATAGATCCCGATGCTTCACTTCAGGTTTACTGTATCCCTCTGACCTTCTTATTGATGAGAAAAAACAGAAATTGCATCGGAATTAAGTAGAAACGCCACAATGCCTACTTAAGTACAAGAAGACTGACTCTACTTACTGGCTATGTTTTGAACCACTCCTCTGACACTAGTAATAGATTCCGATGGTTGACTTCAGTTTTACTTTATCACTTGGACCTTCTTATTGACGATGAACCACAGAAATTGCACCGGAATTAAATACAAAATTCACAATGCTGACTTAAGTACAAGAAGACTGACACTTCTTACTGTCTATGTATTGAACCATTCCTGTGACACCAGTTATAGATTCCGATGCTTCACTTCAAGTTTACTGTATCCCTCTCACCTTCTTATTGATGATGAAACACAGAAAATGCATCGGAATTAAATACAAAAGGCACAATGCCGACATAAGTACAAGAAGACTGACTCTTTTTACTGACTATGTTTTGAACCATTCCTGGGACACTAGTTATAGATTCGGATGTGTCACTTCTGGTTTACTGTATCCCTCTGGCTTCTTATTGACGATGAAACACAGAAATTGCATCGGAATTAAATAGAAAAGGCACAATGCCGACTTAAGTACAAGACGACTGATTTTTCTTACTGTCTATGTATTGAACCATTCCTGTGACACTAGTTATAGATTCCGATGCTTCACTTCAGGTTTACTGTATCCCTTGGACCTTCTTATTGACGATGAAACACAGAAATTGCATCGGAATTAAATACAAAAGGCACAATGCCGACTTAAGTACATGAAGACCGACTTTTCCTACTGACTATGATTTGAACCATTACTGTGACACTAGTTATAGATTGCGATACTTCACTTCAGGTTTACTGTATCCCTTGGACCTTCTTATTGACGATGAAACACAGAAATTGCATTGGAATTAAATAGAAAAGGCACAATGCCGACTTAAGTACAAGAAGACTGAGTCTTCTTACTGACTATGATTTGAACCATTCCGGTGACACTAGTCATAGAATCCGATGCTTCACTTCAGGTTTACTGTATCCCTTGGACCTTTTTATTGACGATGACACACGGAAATTGCATCGGAATTAAATACAAAGGGCAAAATGCCGACTTAAGTACACGGAGACTGACTCTTCTTACTGCCTATGTTTTGAACCATTCCTGTGACACTAGTTATAGATTCCGATGCTACACTCCGGGTTTACTGTATCCCTTGGCACTTCTTATTGACGATGAAAAACAGAAATTGCATCGGTATTAAATACAAAAGGCCCAATGCCGACTTAAGGACAAGAAGACTGACTCTTCTTACTGACTATGTTTTGAACCATTCCAGTGACACTAGTTACAGATTCCGATGCTTCACTTCAGGTTTACTGTATCCCTCTGACCTTCTTATTGACGATGAAACACAGAAATTGCATCGGAATTAAATAGAAAAGACACAATGCCGACTTTAGTACAAGAAGACTGACTCTTCTTACTGTCTATGTTTTGAACCATTCCTGTGACACTAGTTATAGATTCCGATGCTTCACTCCAGGTTTACTATATCCCTTGAACCTTCTTATTGACGATGAAACACAGAAATTGCATCATAATTAAGTAGAAAAAGCACAATGCCGACTTAAGTACAAGAAGACTGACTCTTCCAACTGTCTATGTTTTGAACCATTCCTGAGACACTAGTTATAGATTCCGGTGCTTCACTCCAGGTTTACTATATCCCTTGGACCTACTTATTAACGATGAAACACATAAATTGCATTAGAATTTAATAGAAAAGCACAATGCCGACTTAAGTACAAGAAGACTGACTCTTCTTACTGACTATGTTTGAACCATTCCTGTGACACTAGTTATAGATTCCGATGCTTCATTTCAGGTTTACTGTATACCTTGGACCATCTAATTGACGATGAAACACAGAAATTGCATCGGAATTAAATAGAAAATGCACAATTCCGACTTAAGTACAATAAGACTGACTCTTCTTACTGTCTATGTTTTGAGCCATTTATGTGACACTAGTTATTGATTTCGATGCTTCACTTAAGGTTTACTGTATCCCTTGGACCTTCTTATTGACGATGAAACACAGAAATTGCATCGGAATTAAATACAAAAGCACAATACCGACTTAAGTACAAGAAGACTGACTCTTCTTACTGTCTATGTTTTGAACCATTCCTGTGACACTAGTTATAGATTCCGATGCTTCACTCCAAGTTTACTGTATCCCTCTGATCTTCTTATTTTCGAAGAAACACAGAAATTGCATCGGAATTAAATACATAAGGCACAATGCCGACTTAAGTACAAGAGGACTGACTCTTCCTACTGTCTATGTTTTGAACCATTCCTGTGACACTAGTTTTGGATTCCGATGCTTCACTTCAGGTTTACTGTATCCCTCTGACCTTCTTATTGGCGATGAAACACAGAAATTGCATCGGAATTTAATACAAAAGGCACAATGCCGACTTAAGTACAAGTAGACTGACTCTTCCTACTGTGTATGTTTTGAACCATTCCAATGACACTAGTTACAGATTCCGATGCTTCACTTCAGGTTTACTGTATCCCTCTGAACTAATTGCCGATGAAACACAGAAATTGCATCGGAATTAAATACAAAGGGCACAATGCCGACTTAAGGACAAGAAGACTGACTCTTCTTACTGACTATGTTTTGAACCATTCCTGTGACACTAGTTATACAATGCGATGCTTCACTTCAGGTTAACTGTATCCCTTGGACCCTCTTATTGACGATGAAACACAGATATTGCATCGGAATTAAATAGAAAAGGCACAATGCCGACTTAAGTACAAGAAGACTGACTCTTCCTACTGTCTATGTTTTGAACCATTCCTGTGACACTAGTTTTAGATTCCGATGCTTCACTTCAGCTTTACTGTATCCCTCTGACCTTCTTATTGACGATGAAACACAAAAATTGCAGCGGAAATAAATACAAAAGGCACAATGCCGACTTAACTACAAGAAGACTGACTCTTCTTACTGTCTATGTTTTGAACCATTCCTGTGACACTAGTTATAGATTCCGAAGCTTCACTCCAGATTTACTGCATCCCTTGGACCTTCTTATTGACAATGAAACTCATAAATTGCATCGGAATTAAATACAAAAGGCACAATGCCGACTTAAGTACAAGAAGACTGACTCTTCTTACTGCTTATGTTTTGAACCATTCCTGTGACACTAGTTATTCATTCCGATGCTTCACTCCAGGTTTACTGTATCCCTTCGACCTTCTTAGTGACGATGAAACTCAGAAATTGCATCGGAATTAAGTAGAAAAGGCACAATGCCGACTAAAGTACAAGAAGACTGGCTCTTCTCTCTGACTATGTTTTGAAACTTTCCTGTGACACTAGTTATAGATTCCGATGCTTCACTTCAGGTTTACTGTATCCCTTGGACCTTCTTACTGACGATGAAACACATAAATTGCATCGGAATGAAATACAAAAGGCACAATGCCGACTTAAGTACAAGAAGACTGACTCTTCTCAATGTCTATGTTTTGAACGATTCCTGTGACACTAGTTATAGATTCCGATGCTTCACTCCAGGTTTACTGTATCCCTTGGACCTTATTATTGACGATGAAACACCGAAATTGCATCGGAATTAAATACAAAAGGCACAATGCCGACTTAAGTACAAGAAGACTGACTCTTCTTACTGACTATGCTTTGAACCATTCCTGTGACACTAGTTATAGATTCCAATGCTTCACTTCAGGTTTACTGTATCAGTCTGACCTTCTTATTGACAATGAAACACAGAAATTGCATCGGAATTAAATACAAAAGGCACAATGCCGACTTAAGTACAAGAAGACTGACTCTTCCTACTGTCGATGATTTGAACCGTTCCTGTGACACTAGTTATAGATTCCGATGCTTCACTCCAGGTTTACTGTATCCCTTGGACCTTCTTATTCAGGATGAAACTCAGAAATTGCATCGGAATTAAATAGAAAAGGCACAATGCCGACTTAAGTACAAGAAGACTGACTCTTCTCACTGACTATGTTTTGAACCATTCCTGTACCACTAGTTATTGTTTGCGATGCTTCACTTCAGGTTTACTGTATCCCATGGACCTTCTTATTAACGATGAAACACATAAATTGCATTGCAATTAAATACAAAAGGCACAATGCCGACTTAAGTACAAGAAGACCGACTCTTCCTACTGTCTATGCTTTGAACCATACCTGTGACACTAGTTATACATTCCGATGCTTCACGTCCGGTTTACTGTATCCCTCTGACTTTCTTATAGACGATGAAACACAGAAATTGCACCGGAATTAAATACAAAAGCACAATGCCGACGTAAGGACAAGAAGACTGACTCTTCTAACTGTCTATGTTTTGAACCATTCCTGTGACACTAGTTATGGATTCCTATACATTACTTCAGGTTTACTGTATCCCTTGGACCTTCTAATTGACGATGAAACACAGAAATTGCCTCGGAATTAAATACAAAATGCACAGAGCCGACTTATGTACAAGAAGACTGACTCTTCCTACTGTCTATGTTTGAACCATTCCATTGACACTAGTTCTAGATTCCGATACTTCACTTCAGGTTTACTGTTTCCCTTGGACCTTCTTATTAACGATGAAACAATGAAATTGCATCGGAATTAAATGGAAAAAGCACAATGCCGACTTACGTACAAGAAGACTGACTCTTCTCACTGACTTTGTTTTGAACCATTCCTGTGCCACTAGTTATAGATTCCGATGCTTCACTTCAGGTTTACTGTATCCCTTGGACCTTCTTATTGACGATGAAACACATATATTGCATCGGAATCAAATACAAAAGGCACAATGCCCACTTAAGTACAAGAAGACTGACTCTTCTTACTGTCGATGTTTTGAACCATTCCTGTGACACTAGTTATAGATTCCGATACTTCACTCCAGGTTTACTGTATTCTTGGACCTTATTATTGACGATGAAACACCGAAATTGCATCGGAATTAAATACAAAAGGCACAATGCCGACTTAAGTACAAGAAGACCGACTCTTCCTACTGTCTATGCTTTGAACCATACCTGTGACACTAGTTATAGATTCCGATGCTTCACTTCAGGTATACTGTATCCCTCTGACTTTCTTATAGACGATGAAACACAGAAATTGCCCCGGAATTAAATACAAAAGCACAATGCCGACTTAAGGACAAGAAGACTGACTCTTCTAACTGTCTATGTTTTGAACCATTCCTGTGACACTAGTTATGGAGTCCGATGCATTACTTCAGGTTTACTGTATCCCTCTGACCTTCTTATTGACGATGAAACACAGAAATTGCAGCGGAATTAAATACAAAAGGCACAATGCCGACTTAAGTACAAGAAGACTGACTCTTTTACTGACTATGCTTTGAACCATTCCTGTGACACTAGTTATAGATTCCAATGCTTCACTTCAGGTTTACTGTATCAGTCTGACCTTCTTATTGACAATGAAACACAGAAATTGCATCGGAATTAAATACAAAAGGCACAATGCCGACTTAAGTACAAGAAGACTGACTCTTCCTACTGTCGATGATTTGAACCATTCCTGTGACACTAGTTACAGATTCCGATGCTTCACTCCAGGTTTACTGTATCCCTTGGACCTTCTTATTGAGGATGAAACTCAGAAATTGCATCGGAATTAAATAGAAAAGGCACAATGCCGACTTAATTACAAGAAGACTGACTCTTCTCACTGACTATGTTTTGAACCATTCCTGTACCACTAGTTATTGTTTGCGATGCTTCACTTCAGGTTTACTGTATCCCATGGACCTTCTTATTAACGATGAAACACATAAATTGCATTGCAATTAAATAGAAAAGGCACAATGCCGACTTAAGTACAAGAAGACCGACTCTTCCTACTGTCTACGCTTTGAACCATACCTGTGACACTAGTTATACATTCCGATGCTTCACGTCCGGTTTACTGTATCCCTCTGACTTTCTTATAGACGATGAAACACAGAAATTGCACCGGAATTAAATACAAAAGCACAATGCCGACGTAAGGACAAGAAGACTGACTCTTCTAACTGTCTATGTTTTGAACCATTCCTGTGACACTAGTTATAGATTCCTATACATTACTTCAGGTTTACTGTATCCCTTGGACCTTCTAATTGACGATGAAACACAGAAATTGCCTCGGAATTAAATACAAAATGCACAGAGCCGACTTATGTACAAGAAGACTGACTCTTCCTACTGTCTATGTTTGAACCATTCCATTGACACTAGTTATAGATTCCGATACTTCACTTCAGGTTTACTGTTTCCCTTGGACCTTCATATTAACGATGAAACAATGAAATTGCATCGGAATTAAATAGAAAAGGCACAGTGCCGACTTAAGTACAAGAAGACTGACTCTTCTCAGTGACTATGTTTTGAACCATTCCTGTGCCACTAGTTATAGATTCCGATGCTTCACTTCAGGTTTACTGTATCCCTTGGAACTTCTTATTGACGATGAAACACATATATTGCATCGGAATTAAATACAAAAGGCACAATGCCGACTTAAGTACAAGAAGACTGACTCTTCATACTGTCGATGTTTTGAACCATTCCTGTGACACTAGTTATAGATTCCGATACTTCACTCCAGGTTTACTGTATCCCTTGGACCTTATTATTGACGATGAAACACCGAAATTGCATCGGAATTAAATACAAAAGGCACAATGCCGACTTAAGTACAAGAAGACCGACTCTTCCTACTGTCTATGCTTTGAACCATACCTGTGACACTAGTTATAGATTCCGATGCTTCACTTCAGGTATACTGTATCCCTCTGACTTTCTTATAGACGATGAAACACAGAAATTGCCCCGGAATTAAATACAAAAGCACAATGCCGACTTAAGGACAAGAAGACTGACTCTTCTAACTGTCTATGTTTTGAACCATTCCTGTGACACTAGTTATAGATTCCGATGCTTCACTTCAGGTTTACTGTATCCCTTGGACCTTCTTATTGACGATGAAACACCGAAATTGCATCGGAATTAAATACAAAAGGCACAATGCCCACTTAAGTACATGAAGACTGACTCTCCTTACTGACTATGTTTCGAACCATTCCTGTGACACTAGTTATAGATTCCGATGCTTCACTTCAGGTTTACTGTATCAGTCTGACCGTCTTATTGACAATGAAACACAGAAATTGAATCGGATTTAAATACAAAAGGCACAATGCCGACTTAAGTACAAGAAGACTGACTCTTCTTACTGTCTATGATTTGAACAATTCCTGTGGCACGAGTTACACATTCCGATGCTTCACTCCAGGTTTACTGTATCCCTTGGACCTTCTTATTGACGATGAAACTCAGAAATTTCATTGGACTTAAATAGAAAAGGCACAATGCCGACTTAAGTTCAAGAAGACTGACTCTTCTCACTGACTATGTTTGAACCATTCCTGTGCCACTAGTTATAGTTTCCGATGCTTCACTTCAGGTTTACTGTATCCCTTGGACCTTCTTATTAACGATGAAACACACAAATTGATCGGAATTATATACAAAAAAAACACAATGCCGACTTAAGTTCAAGAAGGCTGACTCTTCTCACTGACTATGTTTTGAACCATTCCTGTGACACTAGTTATAGATTCCGATGCTTCACTTCAGGTTTACTGTATCCCTTGGACCTTCTTATTGACGATGAAACACATAAATTGCATCGGAATTAAATACAAAAGGCACAATGCCGACTTAAGTACAAGAAGACTGACACTTCTTACTGTCGATGTTTTGAACCATTCCTGTGACACTAGTTATAGATTGCGATACTTCACTCCAGGTTTACTGTATCCCTTGGGCCTTATTATTGACGATGAAACACCGAAATTGCATCGGGATTAAATACAAAAGGCACAATGCCGACTTAAGTACAAGAAGATCGACTCTTCCTAATGTCTATGCTTTGAACCATACCTGTGACACTAGTTATAGATTCCGATGCTTCACTTCAGCTTTACTGTATCCCCCTGACCTTCTTATTGACGATGAAATACAGAAATTGCAACGGAATTAAATACAAAGGCACAATGCCGACTTAAGTACAAGAAGACTGACTCTTCTAACTGTCTATGTTTTGTACCATTCCTGTGACACTAGTTATAGATTCCGAAGCTTCACTCCAGGTTTACTGTATCCCTTGGACCTTCTTATTGACGATGAAACTCATAAATTGCATCGGAATTAAATACAAAGGGCACAATTCCGACTTAACTACAAGAAGACTGACTCTTCTTACTGCTTATGCTTTGAACCACTCCTGTGACACTAGTTATTCATTCCGATGCTTCACTTCAGGTTTACTGTATCCCTTCGACCTTCTTATTGACAATGAAACTCAGAAATTGCATCGGAATTAAATAGAAAAGGCACAATGCCGACTAAAGTACAAGAGGACTGGCTCTTCTCTCTGACTATGTTTTGTACCATTCCTGTGACGCTAGTTATATATTCCGATGCTTCACTTCAGGTTTACTGTATCCCTTGGACCTTCTTATTGACGATGAAACACCGAAATTGAATCGGAATTAAATACAAAAGGCACAATGCCGACTTAAGTACAAGTTTACTGACTCTTCTTACTGACTATGTTTTGAACCATTCCGGTGACACTAGTTATTGATTCCAATGCTTCACTTCAGGTTTACTGTATCAGTCTGACCTTCTTATTGACAATGAAACACAGAAATTGCATCGGAATTAAATACAAAAGGCACAATGACGACTTAAGTAGAAGAAGAATGACTCTTCTTACTGTCTATGATTTGAACCATTCCTGTGACACTAGTTATAGGTTCCGATGCTTCACTCCAGGTTTACTGTATCCCTTGGACCTTCTTATTGACGATGAAACTCAGAAATTGCATCGGAATTAAATAGAAAAGGCACAATGCCGACTTAAGGACAAGAAGACTGACTCTTCTCACGGACTATGTTTTGAACCATTCCTGTGCCACTAGTTATAGTTTCCGATGTTTCACTTCAGGTTTGCTGTATCCCTTGGACCTTCTTATTAACGATGAAACACATAAATTGCATCGGAATTAAATACAAAAGGCACCATGCCGACTTATGTACAAGAAGACTGACTCTTCCTACTGTCTATGTTTGAACCATTCCATGACTCTAGTTATAGATTCCGATACTTCACTTCAGGTTTACTGTTTCCCTTGGACCTTCTTATTAACGATGAAACAATGAAATTGCATCGGAATTAAATACATAAGGCACAATGCCGACTTAAGTACAAGAAGACTGACTCTTCTTACTGACTATGTTTGAACCATTCCTGTGACACTAGTTATAGATTCCGATGCTTCATTTCAGGTTTACTGTATACCTTGGACCATCTAATTGACGATGAAACACAGAAATTGCATCGGAATTAAATACAAAACCACAATACCGACTTAAGTACAAGAAGACTGACTCTTCTTACTGCTTATGTTTTGAACTATTCCTGTGACACTAGTTATTCATTCCGATGCTTCACTCCAGGTTTACTGTATCCCTTCGACCTTCTTATTGACGATGAAACTCAGAAATTGCATCGGAATTAAGTAGAAAAGGCACAATGCCGACTAAAGTACAAGAAGACTCGCTCTTCTCTCTGACTATGTTTTGAACCTTTCCTGTGACACTAGTTATAGATTCCGATGCTTCACTTCAGGTTTACTGTATCCCTTGGACCTTCGTACTGACGATGAAACAAATAAATTGCATCGGAATGAAATACAAACGGCACAATGCCGACTTAAGTTCAAGAAGACTGACTCTTCTTAATGTCTATGTTTTGAACCATTCCTGTGACACTAGTTATAGATTCCGATGCTTCACTCCAGGTTTACTGTATCCCTTGGACCTTATTATTGACGACGAAACACCGAAATTGCATCGGAATTAAATACAGAAGGCACAATGCCGACTTAAGTACAAGAAGACTGACTCTTCTTACTGTCTATGCCTAGAACCATTCCTGTGACACTAGTTATAGATTCCGATGCTTCACTTCATGTTTACTGTATCCCTTGGACCTTCTTATTGACGATGAAACACCGACATTGCATCGGAATTAAATACAAAAGGCACAATGCCCACTTAAGTACATGAAGACTGACTCTCCTTACTGACTATGTTTCGAACCATTCCTGTGACACTAGTTATAGATTCCGATGCTTCACTTCAGGTTTACTGTATCAGTCTGACCGTCTTATTGACAATGAAACACAGAAATTGAATCGGATTTAAATACAAAAGGCACAATGCCGACTTAAGTACAAGAAGACTGACTCTTCTTACTGTCTATGATTTGAACAATTCCTGTGGCACGAGTTACACATTCCGATGCTTCACTCCAGGTTCACTGTATCCCTTGGACCTTCTTATTGACGATGAAACTCAGAAATTTCATTGGACTTAAACAGAAAAGGCACAATGCCGACTTAAGTTCAAGAAGACTGACTCTTCTCACTGACTATGTTTGAACCATTCCTGTGCCACTAGTTATAGTTTCCGATGCTTCACTTCAGGTTTACTGTATCCCTTGGACCTTCTTATTAACGATGAAACACACAAATTGATCGGAATTATATACAAAAAAAACACAATGCCGACTTAAGTTCAAGAAGACTGACTCTTCTCAATGACTATGTTTTGAACCATTCCTGTGACACTAGTTATAGATTCCGATGCTTCACTTCAGGTTTACTGTATCCCTTGGACCTTCTTATTGACGATGAAACACATAAATTGCATCGGAATTAAATACAAAAGGCACAATGCCGACTTAAGTACAAGAAGACTGACACTTCTTACTGTCGATGTTTTGAACCATTCCTGTGACACTAGTTATAGATTGCGATACTTCACTCCAGGTTTACTGTATCCCTTGGACCTTATTATTGACGATGAAACACCGAAATTGCATCGGGATTAAATACAAAAGGCACAATGCCGACTTAAGTACAAGAAGATCGACTCTTCCTAATGTCTATGCTTTGAACCATACCTGTGACACTAGTTATAGATTCCGATGCTTCACTTCAGCTTTACTGTATCCCCCTGACCTTCTTATTGACGATGAAATACAGAAATTGCAACGGAATTAAATACAAAGGCACAATGCCGACTTAAGTACAAGAAGACTGACTCTTCTAACTGTCTATGTTTTGTACCATTCCTGTGACACTAGTTATAGATTCCGAAGCTTCACTCCAGGTTTACTGTATCCCTTGGACCTTCTTATTGACGATGAAACTCATAAATTGCATCGGAATTAAATACAAAGGGCACAATTCCGACTTAACTACAAGAAGACTGACTCTTCTTACTGCTTATGCTTTGAACCACTCCTGTGACACTAGTTATTCATTCCGATGCTTCACTTCAGGTTTACTGTATCCCTTCGACCTTCTTATTGACAATGAAACTCAGAAATTGCATCGGAATTAAATAGAAAAGGCACAATGCCGACTAAAGTACAAGAGGACTGGCTCTTCTCTCTGTCTATGTTTTGTACCATTCCTGTGACACTAGTTATATATTCCGATGCTTCACTTCAGGTTTACTGTATCCCTTGGACCTTCTTATTGACGATGAAACACCGAAATTGAATCGGAATTAAATACAAAAGGCACAATGCCGACTTAAGTACAAGTTTACTGACTCTTCTTACTGACTATGTTTTGAACCATTCCGGTGACACTAGTTATTGATTCCAATGCTTCACTTCAGGTTTACTGTATCAGTCTGACCTTCTTATTGACAATGAAACACAGAAATTGCATCGGAATTAAATACAAAAGGCACAATGACGACTTAAGTAGAAGAAGAATGACTCTTCTTACTGTCTATGATTTGAACCATTCCTGTGACACTAGTTATAGGTTCCGATGCTTCACTCCAGGTTTACTGTATCCCTTGGACCTTCTTATTGACGATGAAACTCAGAAATTGCATCGGAATTAAATAGAAAAGGCACAATGCCGACTTAAGGACAAGAAGACTGACTCTTCTCACGGACTATGTTTTGAACCATTCCTGTGGCACTAGTTATAGTTTCCGATGCTTCACTTCAGGTTTACTGTATCCCTTGGACCTTCGTACTGACGATGAAACAAATAAATTGCATCGGAATGAAATACAAACGGCACAATGCCGACTTAAGTTCAAGAAGACTGACTCTTCTTAATGTCTATGTTTTGAACCATTCCTGTGACACTAGTTATAGATTCCGATGCTTCACTCCAGGTTTACTGTATCCCTTGGACCTTATTATTGACGATGAAACTCAGAAATTGCATCGGAATTAAGTAGAAAAGGCACAATGCCGACTTAAGTACAAGAAGACTGACTCTTCTTACTGACTATGCTTTGAACCATTCCTGTGACACTAGTTATAGATTCCAATGCTTCACTTCAGTTTTACTGTATCAGTCGGACCTTCGTATTGACAATGAAACACAGAAATTGCATCGGAATTAAATACAAAAGGCACAATGCCGACTTAAGTACAAGAAGACTGACTCTTCCTACTGTCGATGATTTGAACCATTCCTGTGACACTAGTAATAGATTCCGATGCTTCACTCCAGGTTTACTGTATCCCTTGGACCTTCTTATTCAGGATGAAACTCAGAAATTGCATCGGAATTAAATAGAAAAGGCACAATGCCGACTTAAGTACAAGAAGACTGACTCTTCTCACTGACTATGTTTTGAACCATTCCTGTACCACTAGTTATTGTTTGCGATGCTTCACTTCAGGTTTACTGCATCCCATGGACCTTCATATTAACGATGAAACACATAAATTGCATTGCAATTAAATACAAAAGGCACAATGCCGTCTTAAGTACAAGAAGACCGACTCTTCCTACTGTCTATGCTTTGAACCATACCTGTGACACTAGTTATACATTCCGATGCTTCACGTCCGGTTTACTGTATCCCTCTGACTTTCTTATAGACGATGAAACACAGAAATTGCACCGGAATTAAATACAAAAGCACAATGCCGACGTAAGGACAAGAAGACTGACTCTTCTAACTGTCTATGTTTTGAACCATTCCTGTGACACTAGTTATGGATTCCTATACATTACTTCAGGTTTACTGTATCCCTTGGACCTTCTAATTGACGATGAAACACAGAAATTGCCTCGGAATTAAATACAAAATGCACAGAGCCGACTTATGTACAAGAAGACTGACTCTTCCTACTGTCTATGTTTGAACCATTCCATTGACACTAGTTATAGATTCCGATACTTCACTTCAGGTTTACAGTTTCCCTTGGACCTTCTTATTAACGATGAAACAATGAAATTGCATCGGAATTAAATAGAAAAGGCACAATGCCGACTTAAGTACAAGAAGACTGACTCTTCTCACTGACTATGTTTTGAACCATTCCTGTGCCACTAGTTATAGATTCCGATGCTTCACTTCAGGTTTACTGTATCCCTTGGACCTTCTTATTGACGATGAAACACATATATTGCATCGGAATTAAATACAAAAGGCACAATGCCGACTTAAGTACAAGAAGACTGACTCTTCTTACTGTCGATGTTTTAACCATTCCTGTCACACTAGTTATATGTTCCGATACTTCACTCCAGGTTTACTGTATCCCTTGGACCTTATTATTGACGATGAAACACCGAAATTGCATCGGAATTAAATACAAAAGGCACAATGCCGACTTAAGTACAAGAAGACCGACTCTTCCTACTGTCTATGCTTTGAACCATACCTGTGACACTAGTTATAGATTCCGATGCTTCACTTCAGGTATACTGTATCCCTCTGACTTTCTTATAGACGATGAAACACAGAAATTGCCCCGGAATTAAATACAAAAGCACAATGCCGATTTAAGGACAAGAAGACTGACTCTTCTAACTGTCTATGTTTTGAACCATTCCTGTGACACTAGTTATGGATTCCGATGCATTACTTCAGGTTTACTCTATCCCTCTGACCTTCTTATTGACGATGAAACACAGAAATTGCAGCGGAATTAAATACAAAAGGCACAATGCCGACTTAAGTACAAGAAGACTGACTCTTCTTACTGTCTATGCCTAGAACCATTCCTGTGACACTAGTTATAGATTCCGATGCTTCACTTCATGTTTACTGTATCCCTTGGACCTTCTTATTGACGATGAAACACCGAAATTGCATCGGAATTAAATACAAAAGGCACAATGCCCACTTAAGTACATGAAGACTGACTCTCCTTACTGACTATGTTTCGAACCATTCCTGTGACACTAGTTATAGATTCCGATGCTTCACTTCACGTTTACTGTATCAGTCTGACCGTCTTATTGACAATGAAACACAGAAATTGAATCGGATTTAAATACAAAAGGCACAATGCCGACTTAAGTACAAGAAGACTGACTCTTCTTACTGTCTATGATTTGAACAATTCCTGTGGCACGAGTTACACATTCCGATGCTTCACTCCAGGTTTACTGTATCCCTTGGACCTTCTTATTGACGATGAAACTCAGAAATTTCATTGGACTTAAATAGAAAAGGCACAATGCCGACTTAAGTTCAAGAAGACTGACTCTTCTCACTGACTATGTTTTGAACCATTCCTGTGCCACTAGTTATAGTTTCCGATGCTTCACTTCAGGTTTACTGTATCCCTTGGACCTTCTTATTAACGATGAAACACACAAATTGATCGGAATTATATACAAAAAAAACACAATGCCGACATAAGTTCAAGAAGACTGACTCTTCTCACTGACTATGTTTTGAACCATTCCTGTGACACTAGTTATAGATTCCGATGCTTCACTTCAGGTTTACTGTATCCCTTGGACCTTCTTATTGACGATGAAACACATAAATTGCATCGGAATTAAATACAAAAGGCACAATGCCGACTTAAGTACAAGAAGACTGACACTTCTTACTCTCGATGTTTTGAACCATACCTGTGACACTAGTTATAGATTCCGATGCTTCACTTCAGGTATACTGTATCCTTCTGACTTTCTTATAGACGATGAAACACATAAATTGCCCTGGAATTAAATACAAAAGCACAATGCCGACTTAAGAAGACTGACTCTTCTAACTGTCTATGTTTTGAACCATTCCTGTGACACTAGTTATGGATTCCGATGCATTAGTTCAGGTTTACTGTATCCCTTGGACCTACTTATTGACGATGAAACACAGAAATTGCCTCGGAATTAAATAGAAAAGACACAATGCCGACTTAAGTACAAGAAGAATGACTCTTCCCACTGACTGTGATTTGAACCTTTCCCGTGACACTAGTTATACAATCCGATGCTTCACTTCAGGTTTACTGTATCCCTTGGACCCTCTTATTGACGATGAAACACAGAAATTGCATCGGAATTAAATAGAAAAACCACAATGCCGACTTAAGTACAAGAAGACTGACTCTTCCTACTGTCTATGCTTTGAACCATACCTGTGACACTAGTTATACATTCCGATGCTTCACGTCCGGTTTACTGTATCCCTCTGACTTTCTTATAGACGATGAAACACAGAAATTGCACCGGAATTAAATACAAAAGCACAATGCCGACGTAAGGACAAGAAGACTGACTCTTCTAACTGTCTATGTTTTGAACCATTCCTGTGACACTAGTTATGGATTCCTATACATTACTTCAGGTTTACTGTATCCCTTGGACCTTCTAATTGACGATGAAACACAGAAATTGCCTCGGAATTAAATACAAAATGCACAGAGCCGACTTATGTACAAGAAGACTGACTCTTCCTACTGTCTATGTTTGAACCATTCCATTGACACTAGTTATGGATTCCGATGCTTCACTTCAGGTTTACTGTATCCCTTGGACCTTCTTATTGACGATGAAACACATATATTGCATCGGAATTAAATACAAAAGGCACAATGCCGACTTAAGTACAAGAAGACTGACTCTTCTTACTGTCGATGTTTTGAACCATTCCTGTGACACTAGTTATAGATTCCGATACTTCACTCCAGGTTTACTGTATCCCTTGGACCTTATTATTGACGATGAAACACCGAAATTGCATCGGAATTAAATACAAAAGGCACAATGCCGACTTAAGTACAAGAAGACCGACTCTTCCTACTGTCTATGCTTTGAACCATACCTGTGACACTAGTTATAGATTCCGATGCTTCACTTCAGGTATACTGTATCCCTCTGACTTTCTTATAGACGATAAAACACAGAAATTGCCCCGGAATTAAATACAAAAGCACAATGCCGACTTAAGGACAAGAGACTGACTCTTCTAACTGTCTATGTTTTGAACCATTCCTGTGACACTAGTCATGGATTCCGATGCATTAGTTCAGGTTTACTGTATCCCTTGGACCTACTTATTGACGATGAAACACAGAAATTGCCTCGGAATTAAATAGAAAAGACACAATGCCGACTTAAGTACAAGAAGAATGACTCTTCCCACTGACTATGATTTGAACCTTTCCCGTGACACTAGTTATACAATCCGATGCTTCACTTCAGGTTTACTGTATCCCTTGGACCCTCTTATTGACGATGAAACACAGAAATTGCATCGGAATTAAATAGAAAAGGCACAATGCCGACTTAAGTACAAGAAGACTGACTCTTCCTACTGTCTATGCTTTGAACCATACCTGTGACACTAGTTATACATTCCGATGCTTCACGTCCGGTTTACTGTATCCCTCTGACTTTTTTATAGACGATGAAACACAGAAATTGCACCGGAATTAAATACAAAAGCACAATGCCGACGTAAGGACAAGAAGACTGACTCTTCTAACTGTCTATGTTTTGAACCATTCCTGTGACACTAGTTGTGGATTCCTATACATTACTTCAGGTTTACTGTATCCCTTGGACCTTCTAATTGACGATGAAACACAGAAATTGCCTCGGAATTAAATACAAAATGCACAGAGCCGACTTATGTACATGAAGACTGACTCTCCTTACTGACTATGTTTCGAACCATTCCTGTGACACTAGTTATAGATTCCGATGCTTCACTTCAGGTTTACTGTATCAGTCCGACCGTCTTATTGACAATGAAACACAGAAATTGAATCGGACTTGAATACAAAAGGCACAATGCCGACTTAAGTACAAGAAGACTGACTCTTCTTACTGTCTATGATTTGAACAATTCCTGTGGCACGAGTTACACATTCCGATTCTTCACTCCAGGTTTACTGTATCCCTTGGACCTTCTTATTGACGATGAAACTCAGAAATTTCATTGGACTTAAATAGAAAAGGCACAATGCCGACTTAAGTTCAAGAAGACTGACTCTTCTCACTGACTATGTTTTGAACCATTCCTGTGCTACTAGTTATAGTTTCCGATGCTTCACTTCAGGTTTACTGTATCCCTTGGACCTTCTTATTAACGATGAAACACACAAATTGATCGGAATTATATACAAAAAAAACACAATGCCGACTTAAGTTCAAGAAGACTGACTCTTCTCACTGACTATGTTTTGAACCATTCCTGTGACACTTGTTATAGTTTCCGATGCTTCACTTCAGGTTTACTGTATCCCTTGGACCTTCTTATTGACGATGAAACACATAAATTGCATCGGAATTAAATACAAAAGGCACAATGCCGACTTAAGTACAAGAAGACTGACACTTCTTACTGTCGATGTTTTGAACCATTCCTGTGACACTAGTTATAGATTGCGATACTTCACTCCAGGTTTACTGTATCCCTTGGACCTTATTATTGACGATGAAACACCGAAATTGCATCGGGATTAAATACAAAAGGCACAATGCCGACTTAAGTACAAGAAGACCGACTCTTCCTAATGTCTATGCTTTGAACCATACCTGTGACACTAGTTATAGATTCCGATGCTTCACTTCAGGTATACTGTATCCCTCTGACTTTCTTATAGACGATGAAACACAGAAATTGCCCCGGAATTAAATACAAAAGCACAATGCCGACTTAAGGACCAGAAGACTGACTCTTCTAACTGTCAATGTTTTGAACCATTCCTGTGACACTAGTTGTGGATTCCGATGCATTAGTTCAGGTTTACTGTTTCCCTTGGACCTACTTATTGACGATGAAACACAGAAATTGCCTCGGAATTAAATAGAAAAGACACATTGCCGACTCAAGTACAAGAAGAATGACTCTTCCCACTGACTATGATTTGAACCTTTCCCGTGACACTAGTTATACAATCCGATGCTTCACTTCAGGTTTACTGTATCCCTTGGACCCTCTTATTGACGATGAAACACAGAAATTGCATCGGAATTAAATAGAAAAGGCACAATGCCGACTTAAGTACAAGAAGACTGACTCTTCCTACTGTCTATGTTTTGAACCATTCCTGTGACACTAGTTTTAGATTCCGATGCTTCACTTCAGCTTTATTGTATCCCCCTGACCTTCTTATTGACGATGAAATACAGAAATTGCAACGGAATTAAATACAAAGGCACAATGCCGACTTAAGTACAAGAAGAGTGACTCTTCTAACTGTCTATGTTTTGTACCATTCCTGTGACACTAGTTATAGATTCCGAAGCTTCACTCCAGGTTTACTGTATCCCTTGGACCTTCTTATTGACGATGAAACTCATAAATTGCATCGGAATTAAATACAAAAGGCACAATGCCGACTTAAGTACAAGAAGACTGACTCTTCTTACTGCTTATGCTTTGAACCACTCCTGTGACACTAGTTATTCATTCCGATGCTTCACTTCAGGTTTACTGTATCCCTTCGACCTTCTTATTGACAATGAAACTCAGAAATTGCATCGGAATTAAATAGAAAAGGCACAATGCCGACTAAAGTACAAGAGGACTGGCTCTTCTCTCTGACTATGTTTTGTACCATTCCTGTGACACTAGTTATATATTCCGATGCTTCACTTCAGGTTTACTGTATCCCTTGGACCTTCTTATTGACGATGAAACACCGAAATTGAATCGGAATTAAATACAAAAGGCACAATGCCGACTTAAGTACAAGATTACTGACTCTTCTTACTGACTATGTTTTGAACCATTCCGGTGACACTAGTTATAGATTCCAATGCTTCACTTCAGGTTTACTGTATCAGTCTGACCTTCTTATTGACAATGAAACACAGAAATTGCATCGGAATTAAATACAAAAGGCACAATGACGACTTAAGTAGAAGAAGAATGACTCTTCTTACTGTCTATGATTTGAACCATTCCTGTGACACTAGTTATAGGTTCCGATGCTTCACTCCAGGTTTACTGTATCCCTTGGACCTTCTTATTGACGATGAAACAAAATAAATTGCATCGGAATTAAATACAAAAGGCACAATGCCGACTTAAGTACAAGAAGCCTGACTCTTCTTACTGTCTATGTTTTGAACCATTCCTGTGACACTAGTTATAGATTCCGATGCCTCACTCCAGGTTTACTATATCCCTTGGACCTTCTTATTGACGATGAAACACAGAAATTGCATCGGAATTTAATACAAAAGGCACAATGCCGACTTAAGAACAAGAAGACTGACTCTTGTTACTGACTATGTTTTGAACCATTCCTGTGACACTAGTTATAGATTACGATGCTTCACTTTAGGTTTACTATATCCCTCAGCCCTTCTTATTGACGATGAAACTCAGAAATTGCATCGGAATTAAATACAAAAGGCAAAATGCCGACTTAAGTACACGAAGACTGGCTCTTCTTACTGTCTATGCATTGAACCATTCCTGTGACTCTAGTTATAGATTCCGATGCTACACTTCAGGTTTACTGTATCCCTTGGACCTTCTTATTGTCGATGAAACACAGAAATTGCATCGGAATTAAATACAAAAGGCACAATGCCGACTTAAGTACAAAAAGACTGACTCTTCTTACTGACTATGTTTTGAACCATTCTTGTGACACTAGTTATAGATTCCGATGCTTCACTTCAGGTTTACTGTATCCCTCTGACCTTCATATTGACGATGAAACACAGAAATTGCATCGGAATTAAATAGAAAAGGCACAATGCCGACTTATGTACAAGAAGACTGACTCTTCTTACTGTCTATGTTTTGAACCATTCCTGTGATTCTAGTTATAGATTCCGATGCTTCACTTCAGGTTTACTGTATCCCTCTGACCTTATTGCCGATGAAACACAGAAATGGCATCGGAATTAAATACAAAAGGCACAATGCCGACTTAAGTACAAGAAGACAGACTTTTCTTACTGACTATGCTTTGAACCACTCCTGTGGCACTAGTTATAGATTCCGATGCTTCACCTTAGGTTCACTGTACCCCTCTGACCTTCTTACTGCGATGAAACACAGAAATTGCATCGGAATTAAATAGAAAAGGCACAATGCCGACTTAAGTACATGAAGACCAACTCTTCATATTGACAATGATTTGAACCATTCCTGTGACACTAGTTATAGATTCCGATGCTTCACTTCAGGTTCACTGTATCCCTAGTACATTCTTATTGACGATGAAACACAGAAATTGCATCGGAATTAAACACAAATGGCACAATGCCGACTTAAGTACAAGAAGACTGACTCTTCTTACTGTCTATGTTTTGAACCATTCCTGTGACACAAGTTATAGATTCCGATGCTTCACTCCAGGTTTACCATATCCCTTGGACCTTCTTATTGACGATGAAACACAGAAATTGCATCGGAATTAAATACAAAAGGAACAATGAAGACTTAAGGACAAGACGACTGACTCTTGTTACTGACTATGTTTTGAACCATTCCGGTGACACTAGTTATAGATTCCGATGCTTCACTTTAGGTTTACTATATCCCTCAGCCCTTCGTATTGACGATGAACCTCACAAATTGCATCGGAATTAAATACAAAACGCAAAATGCCGACTTAAGTACACGAAGACTGACTCTTCTTGCTGTCAATGCTTTGAACCATTCCTGTGACACTAGTTATAGATTACGATGCTACACTCCAGGTTCACTGTATCCCTAGGACCTTCTTATTGACGATGAAACACAGAAATTGCATCGGAATTAAATACAAAAGGCACAAAGCCGACTTAAGTACAAGAAGACTGACTCTTCTTACTGACTATGTTTTGAACCACTCCTGTGATACTAGTTATAGATTCCGATGCTTCCCTTCAGTTTTACTGTATACATTAGACCTTCTTATTGACGATGAGACACAGAAATTGCAACGGAATTAAATATTAAAGGCACAATGCCGACTTAGGTACATGAAGACTGACTCATCTTACTGTCTATGTTTTGAACCATTCCTGTGACACTAGTTATAGATTCCGATGCTTCACTTCAGGTTTACTATATCCCTTGGACCTTCTTATTGACAATGAAACACAGAAATTGCATCGGAATTAAATACAAAAGGCACAATGCCGACTTAAGGACAAGAAGACTGAGTCTTCTTACTGACTATGTTTTGAACCATTCCTGTGACACTAGTTATGGATTCCGATGCTTCACTTTAGGTTTACTGTATCCCTCAGACCTTCTCATTGACGATGAAACTCAGAAATTGCATCGGAATTAAATACAAAAGGCACAATGCCGACTTAAGTACAAGAAGACTGACTCTTCTTACTGACTATATTTTGAACCATTCCGGTGACACTAGTTATAGATTCCGATGCTTCACTTCAGGATTACTGTATCTCTCTGACCTTCTTATTGACGATGAAACACAGTAATTGCATCGGAATTAAATACAAAATGCTCAATGCCGACTTAAGTACATGAAGACCGACTCTTGTTATTGACAATGATTTGAACCATTCCCGTGACACTTGTTATAGATTCCGATGCTTCACTTCAGGTTTACTGTATCCCTTGGACATTCTTATTAACGATGAAACACAGAAATTGCATCGGAATTAAATACAAAAGGCACAATGCCGACTTAAGTACTAGAGTACTGACTCATCTTACTGTCTATGTTTTGAACCATTCCTGTGACACTAGTTATAGATTCCGATGCTTCACTCCAGGTTTACTATATCCCTTGGACCTTCTTATTGACGATGAAACACAGAAATTGCATCGGAATTAAATACAAAAGGCACAATGCCGACTTAAGGACGAGAAGACTTACTCTTCTTACTGACTATGTTTTGAACCATTCCTGTGACACTAGTTACGGATTCCGATGCTTCACTTTAGGTTTACTGTATCCCTCAGACCTTCTCATTGACGATGAAACTCAGAAATTGCATCGGAATTAAATACAAAAGGCACTATGCCGACTTAAGTACAAGAGGACTGACTCTTCCTACTGTCTATGTTTTGAACCATACCTGTGACACTAGTTTTGGATTCCGATGCTTCACTTCAGGTTTACTGTATCCCTCTGACCTTTTTATTGTTGATGAAACACAGAAATTGCATCGGAATTAAATACATAATGCACAATGCCGACTTAAGTACAAGAAGACTGACTCTTCCTACTGTCTATGTTTTGAACCATTCCTGTGACACTAGTTATAGATTCCGATGCTTCACTTCAGGTTTACTGTATCCCTCTGACCTTCTCATTGACGATGAAACTCATAAATTGCATCGAAATTAAATACAAAAGGCACTATGCCGACTTAAGTACAAGAGGACTGACTCTTCCTACTGTCTATGTTCTGAACCATTCCTGTGACTCTAGTTATAGATACCGATGCTTCTCTCCAGGTTTACTGTATCCCATGGACCTTCGTATTGACGATGAAACACAGAAATTGCATCGGAATTAAATAGAAAAGGCACAATGCCGACTTAAGTACAAGAAGACTGACTCTTCTTACTGACTATGTTTTGAACCATTCCTGTGACACTAGTTACAGATTCCGATGCTTCCCTTCGGGTTTACTGTATACCTTAGACCTTCTTATTGACGATGAAACAAAGAAATTGCATGGGAATTAAATACAAAAGGCACAATGCCGACTTAAGTACATTTAAGACCGACTCTTCATACTGACAATGATTTGAACCATTCCTGAGACACTAGTTATAGATTCCGATGCTTCACTTCAGGTTTACTGTATCCATTGGACATTCTTATTGACGATGCAACACAGAAATTGCATCGGGATTAAATAAAAAGGCACAATGCCGACTTAAGTACAAGCAAACACACTCTTCTTACTGACTATGTTATGAACCATTCCTGTGACACTAGTTATAGATTCCGATGCTTCACTGCAGGTTTACTTTATCCCTCTGACCGTCTTATTGACGGTGAAACACAGAAATTGCATCGGAATTAAATAGAAAAGGCACAATGCCGACTTAAGTACAAGAAGACAGACTCTTCCTACAGTATGATTTGAACCATTCCTGTGACACTAGTTGTTGATTCTGATGCTTCACTTCAGGTTTACTGTATCCCCTGGACCTTCTTATTGACGATGAAACACAGAAATTGCATCGGAATTAAATACAAAACGCACAATTCCGACTTAAGTACAAGAAGACTGACTCTTCTTACTGTCTATGCTTTGAACCATTCCCGCGACACTAGTTATGGATTCCGATGCTAAACTCCAGGTGTATTATATCCCTTGGACCTTGTTATTGACGATGAAACACAGAAATTGCATCGGAATTAAATACAAAAGGCACAATGCCGACTTAAGGACAAGAAGACTGACTCTTCTTACTGACTATGTTTTGAACCATTCCTGTGACACTAGTTATGGATTCCGATGCTTCACTTTAGGTTTACTGTATCCCTCTGACCTTCTTATTGTTGATGAAACACAGAAATTGCATCGGAATTAAATACAAAAGGCACAATGCCGACTTAAGTACAAGAAAACTGGATCTTCCTACTGTCTATGCTTTGAACCATTCCGGTGAAACTAGTTATAGATTCCGATGCTTCACTTCACGTTTACTGTATCCCTTGTACCTTCTTATTGACGATGAAACACAGAAATTGCATCGGACTTAAATATAAAAGGCACAATGCCGACTTAAGTACATGAAGACCGACTCTTCATACTGACAATGATTTGAAGCATTCCTGAGACACTAGTTATAGATTCCGATGCTTCACTTCAGGTTTACTGTATCCATTGGACATTCTTATTGACGATGAAACACAGAAATTGCATCGGAATCAAATATAAAAGGCACAATGCCGACTAAAGTACAAGAAGACTGACTCTTCTTACTGACTATGCTTTGAACCATTCCTGTGACACTAGTTACAGATTCCGATGCTTCACCTTAGGTTTACTGTATCCCTATCATCTTGTTATTGACGATGAAACACAGAAATTGCATCGGAATTAAATACAAAAGGCACAATGCCGACTGAAGTACAAGAAGACTGACTCTTCCTACTGTGTATGTTTGAACCATTCCTGTGACACTAGTTATTCATTACGATGCTTCAGTCCTGGTTTACTGTAACCCTTGGACCTTCTTATAGACGATGAAACACAGAAATTGCATCGGAATTAAATACAAAGGGCACAATGCCGACTTAAGTACAAGAACACTGACTCTTCCTACTGTCTATGTTTTGAACCATTCCTGTGACACTAGTTATAGAATCCGATGCTTCACTTCAGGTTTACTGTTTCCCTTGGACGGTCTTATTGACGATGAAACACAGAAATTGCATTGGAATTAAATACAAAAGGCACAATGCCGACTTAAGTACAAGAAGACAGACTCTTCTTTCTGTCTGTATTTTGAACCATTCCAGTGACACTAGTTATAGATTCCGATGATTCACTTCAGGTTTACTGTATTCCTTGGACCTTCTTATTGACGATGAAACACAGAAATTGCATCGGAATTAAATACAAAAGGCACAATGCCGACTTAAGTTCAAGAAGACTGACGCTTCTTACTGTCTATGTTTTGAACCATTACTGTGACACTAGTTATAGATTCCGATGCTTCACTGCAGGTTTGCTGTATCCCTAGGACCTTCTTATTGACGGTGAAACACAGAAATTGGGGCGGAATTAAATACCAAAGGCACAATGCCGACATAAGGACAAGAAGACTGACTCTTCTTACTGACTATGTTTTCAACCATTCCTGTGACACTAGTTATAGATTCCGATGCTTCACTTCAGGTTTACTGTATCCCTCGGACCTTCTTATTGACGATGAAACACAGAAATTGCATCGGAATTAAATACAAAAGGCACAATGCCGACTGAAGTACAGGAAGACTGACTCTTCTTACCGTCTATGTTTTGAACCATTCCTATGACACTAGTTGTAGATTCCGATGCTTCACTTCGGGTTTACTGTATCCCTTGGACCTTCTTATTGACGATGAAACACAGAAATTGCATCGGAATTAAAAACAAAAGGCACGATGCCGACTTAAGCACAAGAACTTTGACTCTTCCTACTGTCTATGTTTTGAACCATTCCTGTGACACTAGCTATAGATTCCGATGCTTCACTTCAGGTTTACTGTATCCCTTGTACCTTTCTATTGACGATGAAACACAGAAATTGCATCGGAATTAAATACAAAAGGCACAATGCCGTCTTAAGTACATGAAGACCGACTCTTCTTATTAACAATGATTTGAACCACTCCTGTGACACTAGTTATAGATTCCGATGCTTCACATTAGGTTAACTGTATCCCTCTTACCTTCTTATTGACGATGAAACACAGAAATTGCATCGGAATTAAATACAAAAGGCACAATGCCGACTTATGTACAAGAAGACGGACTCTTCCTACTGTCTATGATTTGAACCATTCCTGTGACACTAGTTATAGATTCCGATGCTTCACATCAGGTTTACTGTATCCCTGTGACCTTATTGACGATGAAACAAAGAAACTGCATCGGAATTAAATACAAAAGGAACAAAACCGACTTAAGTACAAGAAGATTGACTCTTCTTACTGTCTATGTTTTGAACCATTTCTGTGACCCTAGTTATATATTCCGATGCTTCACTTTAGGTTACTGAATCCCTTGGACCTTCTTATTGACGATGAAACCCAGAAATTGCATCGGATTTAAATACAAAAGGCACAATGCCGACTTAAGTACAAGAGGACTGACTCTTCCTACTGTCTATGTTTTGAACTATTCCTGTGACACTAGTTATAGAGTCCGATGCTTCATTTCAGGTTTACTGTATCCCTTGGACCTTCTTATTGACGATGAAACACAGAAATTGCATCGGAATTAAATACAAAAGCACAATGCCCACTTAAGTACAAGAACACTGACTCTTCCTACTGTCTATGTTTTGAACCATTCCTGTGACACTAGCTATAGATTCCGATGCTTCACTTCAGGTTTACTGTATCCCTTGCACCTTCTTATTGACGATGAAACACAGACATTGTATCGGAATTAATACAAAAGGCACAATGCCCACTTAAGTACATGAATACCGACTCTTCTTATTAACAATGATTTGAACCACTCCTGTGACACTAGCTATAGATTCCGATGCTTCACTTCAGGTTTACTGTATCACTTGGACATTCTTATTGACGATGAAACACAGAAATTGCATCGGAATTAAATACAAAAGGCACAATGCCGATTTAAGTACAAGAAGACTGACTCTACTTACTGTCTATTATTTGAACCATTCCTGTGACCCTAGTTATGGATTCCGATGCTTCACTCCAGGTTTACTATATCCCTTGAACCTTCTTACTGACAATGAAACACAGAAATTATATAGGAATTAAATACAAAAGGCACAATGCCGACTTAAGGACAAGAAGACTGACTCTTCTTACTGACAATGTTTTGAACAATTCCTGTGACACTAGTTATTGATTCCGATCCTTCACTTTAGGTTTACTGTATCCCTCTGACATTCTTATTGACGATGAAACTCATAAATTGCATCGGAATTAAATACAAAAAGGCACAATGCCGACTTAAGTACAAGAAGATTGGCTCTTCTTATTCTCTATGTTTTGAACCAATCCATTGACACTAGTTAAAGATTCCGATGCTTCACTCCAGATTTATTGTATCCCTTGGACCCTCTTATTGACGATGAAAAATAGAAATTCCATAGGAATTAAGTAGAAAAGGCACAATGCCGATTTAAGTACAAGAAGACTGACTCTTCCTGCTGTCTATGTTTTGAACCATTCCTGTGACACTAGTTTTAGATTCCGATGCTTCACTTTAGGTTTACTGTATCCCTCTGACCTTCTTATTGACGATGACACACAGAAATTGCATCGGAATTAAATACAAAAGGCACAATGCCGACTTAAGTACAAGAAGACTGACTCTTCCTACTGTCTATGTTATGAATCATTCCTGTGACACTAGTTATTGATTCCGTTGCTTCACTTCAGGTTTACTGTATCCCTGTGACCTTATTGACGTTGAAACACAGAAATTGCATCGGAATTAAATACAAAAGAAACAGAACCGACTTAAGTACATGAAGACTGACTCTTCTTACTGTCTATGTTTTGAACCATGTCCGTGACACTAGTTATATATTCCGATGCTTCACTTTAGGTTACTGAATCCCTTGGGCCTTCTTATTGACGATGAAACACAGAAATTGCATCGGAATTAAATACATGAGGCACAATGCCCACTTACGTACAAGAAGACTGACTCTTCTTACTGTATACGTCTTGAACCATACCAGTGACACGAGTTATAGATTCCGATGCTTCACTTCAGGTTTACTGTATCCATTGGACCATATAGTTGACGATGAAACACAGAAATTGCTTGGGAATTAAATACAAAAGGCACAATGCCGACATAAGTACAATAAGACTGACTCTTCTTACTGTCTATGCTTTGAACCATTCCTGTGACACTAGTTATAGATTCCGATTCTTCACTCCAGGTTTACTGTATCCCTCTGACCTTCTTATTGTTGATGAAACACAGAAATTGCATCGGAATTAAATACAAAAGGCACAATGCCGACTTAAGTACAAGAAGACTGGATCTTCCTACTGTCTATGATTTGAACCATTCCTGAGACACTAGTTATAGATTCCGATGCTTTACTTATGGTTTACTGTATACCTTGGAACTTTTTATTGACGATGAAACACAGATATTGCTTCGGAATTAAATACAAAAGGCACAATGCCGACTTAAGTACTAGAAGACTGACTCTTCCTGCTGTCTACGTTTTGAACCATCCCTGTGACACTAGTTTTAGATTCCGATGCTTCACTTTATTCCGATGCTACACTCAAGGTTTACTGTATACCTTGGACCTTCTTATTGACGATGAAACACAGAAATTGCATCAGAATTAAATACAAAAGGCACAATGCCGACTTAAGTACAAGAAGACTGACTCTTCCTGCTGTCTATGTTTTGAACAATTCCTGTGACACTAGTTTTGTATTCCGATGCTTCACTTTAGGTTTACTGTATCCCTCTGACCATCTTATTGACGATGACACACAGAAATTGCATCGGAATTAAATACAAAAGGCAGAATGCCGACTTAAGTACAAGAAGACTGACTCGTCCTACTGTCTATGTTTTGAACCATTCCTGTGACACTAGTTATTGATTCCGATGCTTCACTTCAGGTTTACTGTATCCCTGTGACCTTATTGACGATGAAACACACAAATTGCATTGGAATTAAATACAAAAGGAACAGAACCGACTTAAGTACCAGAAGACTGACTCTTCTTATTGTCTATGTTTTGAACCATTTCTGTGACACTAGTTATATATTCTGATGCTTCACTTTTGGTTACTGTATCCCTTGGACCTTCTTATTGACGATGAAACACAGAAATTGCATCGGATTTAAATACAAAAGGCACAATGCTGACTTAAGTACAAGAAGACTGACTCTTCCTACTGTCTATGTTTGAACTATTCCTGTGACACTAGTTATAGAGTCCGATGCTTCATTTCAGGTTTACTGTATCCCTTGGACCTTCTTATTGACGATGAAACACAGAAATTGCATCGGAATTAAATACAAAAGCACAATGCCCACTTAAGTACAAGAACACTGACTCTTCCTACTGTCTATGTTTTGAACCATTCCTGTGACACTAGCTATAGATTCCGATGCTTCACTTCAGGTTTACTGTATCCCTTGTACCTTCTGATTGAGGATGAAACACAGAAATTGCATCGGAATTAATACAAAAGGCACAATGCCCACTTAAGTACATGAAGACCGACTCTTCATATTAACAATGATTTGAACCTCTCCTGTGACACTAGTTATAGATTCCGATGCTTCACTTCAGGTTTACTGTATCACTTGGACATTCTTATTGACGATGAAACACAGAAATTGCATCGGAATTTAATACAAAAGGCACAATGCCGACTCAAGTGCAAGAAGACTGACTCTACTTACTGTCTATTATTTGAACCATTCCTGTGACCCTAGTTATGGATACCGATGCTTCACTCCAGGTTTACTATATCCCTTGAACCTTCTTATTGACGATGAAACACAGAAATTGCATAGGAATTAAATACAAAAGGCACAATGCCGACTTAAGGACAAGAAGACTGACTCTTCTTACAGACTATGTTTTGAACAATTCCTGTGACACTAGTTATTGATTCCGATGCTTCACTTTAGGTTTACTGTATCCCTCTGACATTCTTATTGACGATGAAACTCATAAATTGCATCGGAATTAAATACAAAAGGCACAATGCCGACTTAAGTACAAGAAGACTGACTCTTCCTGCTGTCTATGTTTTGAACCATTTCTGTGACACTAGTTTTAGATTCCGATGCTTCACTTTAGGTTACTGTATCCCTTGGACCTTCTTATTGACGATGAAACACAGAAATTGCATCGGATTTAAATACAAAAGGCACAATGCTGACTTAAGTACAAGAAGACTGACTCTTCCTACTGTCTATGTTTGAACTATTCCTGTGACACTAGTTATAGACTCCGATGCTTCATTTCAGGTTTACTGTATCCCTTGGACCCTCTTATTGACGATGAAACACAGAAATTGCATCGGAATTAAATACAAAAGGCATATGCCCACTTAAGTACAAGAAGACTGACTCTTCTTACTGTCTACGTCTTGAACCATACCCGTGACACGAGTTATAGATTCCGATGCTTCACTTCAGGTTTACTGTATCCATTGGACCTTCTAGTTGACGATGAAACACAGAAATTGCTTGGGAATTAAATACAAAAGGCACAATGCCGACTTAAGTACAAGAAGACTGGATCTTCCTGCTGTCTATGATTTGAACCATTCTTGTGACACTAGTTGTAGATTCCGATGCTTCACTTCAGGTTTACTGTATCTCTCTCACCGTCTTATTGACGATGAAACACAGAAATTGCATCGGAATGAAATACAAAAGGCACAATGCCGACTTAAGTACAAGAAGACTGACTCTTCTTACTGTCTATGTTTTGAACCATTCCTGTGACACTAGTTATAAATTCCAATGCTTCACTTCAGGTTTACTGTATCCCTTGGACCCTCTTATTGACGATGAAACACAGAAATTACATCGGAATTAAATAAAAAAGGCACAATGCCGACTTAAGTACAAGAAGACTGACTCTTCTTACTGTCAATGTTTTGAACCATTCCCGTGACACTAGTTATAGACTCCGATGCTTCACTTCAGGTTTACTGTATCCCTTGGACCTGCTAGTTGACGATGTAACACAGAAATTGCTTCGGAATTAAATACAAAATGCACAATGCCGACTTAAGTACATGAAGACTGACCCCTCTTAATGTCTATGCTTTGAACCATTCCTGTGACACTAGTTGTAGATTCCGAAGCTTCACTCCAGGTTTACTGTATCCCTCTGACCTTCTCATTGACGATGAAACACAGAAATTGCATCGGAATTAATTACAAAAGGCACAATGCCGACTTAAGTACAAGAAGACTGAATCTTCCTACTGTCTTTGTTTTGAACCATTCCTGTGACACTAGTTATAGATTCCGATGCTTCGCTTCAGGGTTACTGTATCCCTCTGACCTTCTTACTGACGATGAAACACAGATATTGCATCGGAATTAAATAGAAAAGGCACAATGCTGACTTAAGTACAAGAAGACTGACTCTTCTTACTGTCTATGTTTTGAACCATTCCTGTGACACTAGTTATAGATTCCGATGCTTAACTTCAGGTTTACTGTATCCCTCTGACCGTCTTATTGACGATGAAACACAGAAATTGCATCGGAATTAAATTCAAAAGGCAGAATGCCGACTTAAGTACAAGAAGACTGACTCTTCTTACTGTCTATGTTTTGAACCATTCCTGTGACACTAGTTATAGATTCCGATGCTTCACTTCAGGTTTACTGTATAACTTGGAACTTCTTATTGACGATGAAACACAGATATTGTTTCGGAATTAAATACAAAAGGCATAATGCCGACTTAAGTGCAAGAAGACTGACTCTTCTTACTGTCTATGTTTTGAACCATTCCTGTGACACTAGTTATATATTCCGATGCTTCACTTTAGGTTACTGTTACCCTTGGACCTTCTTATTGACGATGAAACACAGAAATTGCATCGGAATTAAATACAAAAGGCACAATGCCGACTAAAGTACAAGAAGACTGACCCTTCCTACTGTCTATGTTTTGAACTATTACTATGACACTAGGTATAGAGTCCGATGCTTCACTTCAGGTTTACTGTATCCCTTGGACCTTCTTATTGACGATTAAACACAGAAATTGCATCGGAATTAAATACAAAAGGCACAATGCCGACTTAAGTACAAGAAGACTGACTCTTCCTACTGGCTATGTTTAGAACCATTCCTGTGACACGAGTTATAGATTCCGACGCTTCACTTAAGGTTTACAGTATCCCTTGGACCTTCTAATTGACAATGAAACACAGAAATTGCATCGGAATTAAATACAAAAGACACAATGCCGACTTAAGCACAAGAAGACTGACACTTCTTACTGTCTATGTTTTGAACCATTCCTGTGACACTAGTTATAGATTCCGATGCTTCACTCCAGGTTAACTGTATCCCTCTGACCTTCTTATTGACGATGAAACACAGAAATTGCATCGGAAATAATTACAAAAGGCACAATGCCGACTTACGTACAAGAAGACTGAATCTTCCTACTGTCTACGTTTTGAACCATTCCTGTGACACTAGTTATAGATTCCGATGCTTCGCTTCAGGTTTACTGTATCCCTCTGACCTTCTTATTGACGATGAAACACAGAAATTGCATCGGAATTAAATTGAAAAGGCACAATGCTGACTTAAGTACAAGAAGACTGACTCTTCTTACTGTCTATTTTTTGAACCATTCCTGTGACACTAGTTAATGATTCCGATGCTTCACTTCAGGTTTACTGTATCCCTTAGACCTTCTTATTGACGATGAAACACAGAAATTGCATCGGAATTAAATACAAAAGGCACAATTCCGACTTAAGTACATGAAGACCGACTCCTCTTACTGTCTATGTTTTGAACCATTCTCTGTGACACTAGTTATAGATTCCAATGCTACACTCCAGGTTTACTGTATCCCTTGGACCTTCTTATTGACGATTAAACACAGAAATTGCATCGGAATTAAATACAAAAGGCACAATGCCGACTTAAGTACAAGAAGACTGACTCTTCTTACTGTCTATGTTTTGAACCATTCCCGTGACACGAGTTATAGATTCCGATGCTTCACTTCAGGTTTACTGTATCCCCTGGACCTTCTAGTTGACGATGATAAACAGAAATTGCTTCGGAATTAAATACAAGAGGCACAATGCCGACTTAAGTACAAGGAGACTGACTCCTCTTACTGTCTATGTTTTGAACCATTCCTGAGACACTAGTTGTAGATTCCGATGCTGAACTCCAGGTTTACTGTATCCCTCTGGCCTTCTTATTGACGATGAAATACAGAAATTGCATCGGAATTAATTACAAAAGGCACAATGCCGACTTAAGTACAAGAAGACTGAATCTTCCTTCTGTCTATGTTTTGAACCATTCCTGTGACACTAGTTATAGATTCCGATGCTTCGCTTCAGGTTTACTTTATCCCTCTGACCTTCTTATTGACGATGAAACACAGATATTGCATCGGAATTAAATAAAAAAGGAACAATGCTGACTTAAGTACAAGAAGACTGACTCTTCTTACTGTCTATGTTTTGAACCTTTCCTGTGTCACTAGTTATAGATTCCGATGCTTAACTTCAGGTTTAATGTATCCCTCTGACCGTCTTATTGACGATGAAACACAGAAATTGCATCGGAATTAAATACAAAGGGCACAATGCCGACTTAAGTACAAGAAGACTGACTCTTCTTACTGTCTATGTTTTGAACCATTCCTGTGACACTAGTTTTGGATTCCGATGCTTCACTTTAGGTTTACTGTATCCCTCTGACCTTCTTATTGACGATGACACACAGAAATTGCATCGGAATTAAATACAAAAGGCACAATGCCGACATAAGTACAAGAAGACTGACTCTTCCAACTGTCTATGTTTTGAACCATTCCTGTGACACTAGTTTTGGATTCCGATGCTTCACTTTAGGTTTACTGTATCCCTCTGACCTTCTTATTGACGATGACACACAGAAATTGCATCGGAATTAAATACAAAAGGCACAATGCCGACTTAAGTACAAGAAGACTGACTCTTCCAACTGTCTATGTTTTGAACCATTCCTGTGACACTTGTTATTGATTCCGATGCTTCACTTCAGGTTTACTGTATCCCTGTGACCTTATTGACAATGAAACAAAGAAATTGATCGGAATGAAATACAAAAGGAACAGAACCGACTTACGTACAAGAAGTCTTACTCTTCTTACTGTCTATGTTTTGAACCATTTCTGTGACACTAGTAATATTTTCCGATGTTTCACTTTAGGTTACTGTATCCCATGGACCTTCTTATTGACGATGAAACACAGAAATTGCATCGGATTTAAATACAAAAGGCACAATGCTGACTTAAGTACAAGAAGACTGACTCTTCCTACTGTCTATGTTTGAACTATTCCTGTGACACTAGTTATAGAGTCCGATGCTTCATTTCAGGTTTACTGTATCCCTTGGACCTTCTTATTGACGATGAAACACAGAAATTGCATCGGAATTAAATACAAAAGGCACAATGCCCACTTAAGTACAAGAAGACAGACTCTTCTACTGTCTACGTCTTGAACCATACCCGTGACACGAGTTATAGATTCCGATGCTTCACTTCAGGTTTACTGTATCCATTGGACCTTCTAGTTGACGATGAAACACAGAAATTGCTTGGGAATTAAATACAAAAGGCACAATGCCGACTTAGGTACAAGAAGACTGACTCTTCTTACTGTCTATGACTTGAACCATTCCTGTGACACTAGTTATAGATTCCGATGCTTCACTCCAGGTTTACTGTATCCCTCTGACCTTCTTATTGACGATGAAACACAGAAATTGCATCGGAATTAAATACAAAAGACACAATGCCGACTTAAGTACAAGAAGACGGGATCTTCCTGCTGTCTATGATTTGAACCATTCTTGTGACACTAGTTATAGATTCCGATGCTTCACTTCAGGTTTACTGTATCTCTCTGACCGTCTTACTGACGATGAAACACAGAAATTGCTCGAAATGAAATACAAAAGGCACAATGCCGAGTTAAGTACATGAAGACTGACTCTTCCTACTGGCTATGTTTTGAACCATTCCTGTGACACTAGTTATAGATTCCAATGCTTCACTTCAGGTTTACTGTATCCCTTGGACCCTCTTATTGACGATGAAACACAGAAATTACATCGGAATTAAATAAAAAACGCACAATGCCGACTTAAGTACAAGAAGACTGACTCTTCTTACTGTCTATGTTTTGAACCATTCCCGTGACACGAGTTATTTATTCCGATGCTTCACTCCAGGTTTACTGTATCCCTCTGACCTTCTTATTGACGATGAAACACAGAAATTGCATCGGAATTAAATACAAAAGGCACAATGCCGTCTTATGTACAAGAAGACTGACTCTTCCTACTGTCTATGTTTTGAACCATTCCTGTGACACTAGTTATAGATTCCAATGCTTCACTTCAGGTTTACTGTATCCCTCTGACCTTATTGACGATGAAACACGGAAATTGCATCGTGATTAAATACAAAAGGAACATAACCGACTTAAGTACAAGAAGACTGACTCTTCTTACTCTCTATGTTTTGAACCATTCCTGTGACACTAGTTATATATTCCGATGCTTCACTTTAGGTTACTGTATCCCTTGGAATTTCTTATTGACGATGAAACACAGAAATTGCATCGGAGTTAAATACAAAAGGCACAATGCCGTCTTAAGTACAAGAAGACTGACTCTACCTACTGTCTATGTTTTGAACTATTCTTGTGACACTAGTTATAGAGTCCGATGCTTCACTTCAGGTTTACTGTATCCCTTGGACCCTCTTATTGACGATGAAACACAGAAATTGCATCAGAATTAAATACAAAAAGGCACAATGCCCACTTAAGTACAAGTAGACTGACTCTTCTTACTGTCTAAGATTTGAACCATACCCGTGACACGAGTTATAGATTCCGATGCTTCACTTCAGGTTTACTGTATCCCTTGGATCTTCTAGTTGAAGATGAAACACAGAAATTGCTTCGGAATTAAATACAAAAGGCACAATGCCGACTTAAGTACAAGAGGACTGACTCTTCTTACTGTCTATGTTTTGAACCATTCCTGTGACACTAGTTATAGATTCCGATGCTTCACTCCAGGTTTACTGTACGCATCTGACCTTCTTATTGATGATAAAATACAGAAATTGTATCGGAATTAAATACAAAAGGCACAATGCCGACTTAAGAACAAGAAGACTGACTCTTCTTACTGTCTATGTTTTAAACCATTCCCGTGACACGAGTTATAGATTCCGATGCTTCACCTCAGGTTTACTGTAACCCATGGACCTTCTAGTTGACGATGAAACACAGAAATTGCTTCGGAATTAAATACAAAAGGCATAATGCCGACTTAAGTACAAGAAGACTGACTCTTCTTACTGGCTATGTTTTGAACCATTCCTGTGACACTAGTTATAGATTCCGATGCTTCGCTCCAGGTTTACTGTATCCCTCTGACCTTCTTATTGATGATGAAACACAGAAATTGCATCGGAATTAAATACGAAAGGCACAAAGCCGACTTAAGTACAAGAAGACTGAATCTTCTTACTGTCTATGATTTGAACCATTCCTGTGACACTAGTTATAGATTCCGATGCTTCACTTCAGGTTTACTGTATACCTTGGAACTTCTTATTGACGATGACACACAGAAATTGCATCGGAATTAAATACAAAAAAGCACAATGCCGACTTAAGTATAAGAAGACTGATTCTACTTACTGTCTATGTTTTGAACCATTCCTGTGACACTAGTTATATATTCCGATGCTTCACTTTAGGTTACTGTATCCCTTCGACCTTCTTATTGACGATGAAACACAGAAATTGCATCGGAATTAAATACAAAATGCACAATGCCGACTAAAGTACAAGAAGACTGACTCTTCCTATTGTCTATGTTTTGAACTATTACTGTGACACTAGTTATAGAGTCCGATGCTTCACTTCAGGTTTACTGTATCCCTTGGACACTCTTATTGACGACGAAACACAGAAATTGCATCGGAATTAATTTCAAAAGGCACAATGCCAACTTAAGTACAAGAAGACTGACTCTTCCTACTGTCTATGTTTAGAACCATTCCTGTGACACGAGTTATAGATTCCGATGGTTCACTTCAGGTTTACTGTATACCTTGGAACTTCTTATTGACGATGAAACACAGAAATTGCATCGGAGTTAAATGCAAAAGGCACAATTCCAACTTAAGTACAAGAAGACTGACTCTTCTCACTGTCTATGTTTTGAACAATTCCTGTGACACTAGTTATAGATTCCGATGCTTCACTTTAGGTTACTGTATCCCTTGGACCTTCTTATTGACGATGAAATACAGACATTGCATCGGAATTACATACAAAAGGCACAATGCCGACTACAGTACAAGAAGACTGACTCTTCCCACTGTCTATGTTTTGAACCATTCCTGTGACACTAGTTATAGATTCCGATGCTTCACTCCAGGTTTACTGTATCCCTTGGATCTTCTTATTGACGATGAAACACAGAAATTGCATCGGAATTAAACACAAAAGGCACAATGCCGACTTAAATACTAGAAGACTGACTCTTCTTACTGTCTATGTTTTGACCCAATCCTGTGACACTAGTTATTCATTACCATGCTCACCTCAGGTTTACTGTATCCCTTGGACCTTCGTATTGACGATGAGACACAGAAATTGCATCGGAATTAAATACAAAAGGCACAATGCCGACTTAAGTACAAAAAGACTGACTCTTCTTACTGATTATCATTTGAACCACTCCTGTGACACTAGTTATAGATTCCGATGCTTCACTTTAGGTTTACTGTATCCCTCTGACCTTCTAATTGACGATGAAACACAGAAATTGCATCGGAATTAAATAGAAAAGGCACAATGCCGACTTAAGTACAAGAAGCCTCACTCTTCTTACTGTCTTAGTTTTGAACCATTCCTGTGACACTAGTTATAGATTCCGATGCTTGACTTCAGTTTTACTGTATCCCTTGGACCATCTTATTGACGATGAAACACAGAAATTGCATCGGAATTAAATACAAAAGGCACAAAGCCGACTTAAGGACATGAATCTGACTCTTCGTACTGTCTATGTCTTGAACCAATCCTGTGACACTAGTTACAGATTCCGATGCTCCACTTCAGGTTTACTATTTCCCTTGGACCTACTTATTGACGATGAAACACAGAAATTGCATCGGAATTAAATACAAAAGGCACAATGCCGACTTAAGTACAAAAAGACTGACTCTTCTTACTGACTATGTTTTGAACCATTCCTGTGACACTAGTTATAGATTCCCATGCTTCACTTCAGGTTTACTGTATCCCTCTGACCGTCTTATTGACGATGAAACACAGAAATTGCATCGGAATTAAATACACAAAGCACAATGACGACTTAAGTAAAAGAAGACTGACTCTACTTACTGTCAATGATTTGAACCATTCCTGTGACACTAGTTATAGATTCCGATGCTTGACATCAGTTTTACTGTATCCCTTGGACCTTCTTATTGACGATGAAACACAGTAATTGCATCGGAATTCAGTACGAAAGGCACAATGCCGACTTATGTACAAGAGACGGACTCTTCTTACTGACTATGTTTTGAACCATTCCTGTGACCCTAGTTGTAGATTTCGATGCTTCACTTCTGGTTTTCTGTATCCCTCTAACCTTCTTATTGACGATGAAACATAGAAATTGCATCGGAATTAAATAGAAAAGGCACAATGCCGACTTAAGTACAAGAAGACTGACTCTTCTTACTGACTATGCTTTGAACCATTCCTGTAACACTAGCTATAGATTCCGATGCTTCACTTCAGGTTTACTGTATCCCTCTGACCTTCTTATTGACGATGGAACAAAGAAATTGCATCGGAATTAAATACAAAAGGCACAATGCCCACGTTGTACAAGAAGACTGACTCTTCTTACTGTCTATGTTTTGAACCATTCCCGTGACACGAGTTATAGATTCCGATGCTTCAATTCAGGTTTGCTGTATCGCTTGGACCATCTAGTTGACGATGAAACTCAGAAATTGCTTCGGAATTAAGTACGAAAGGCACAATGCCGACTCATGTACAAGAGACGGACTCTTCTTACTGACTATGTTTTGAACTATTCCTGTGACACTAGTTGTAGATTTCGATGCTTCACTCCTGGTTTTCTGTATCCCTCTGACCTTCTTATTGACGATGAAACATAGAAATTGCATCGAAATTAAATAGAAAAGGCACAATACCGACTTAAATACAAGAAGACTGACTCTTCTTACTGACTATGCTTTGAACCATTCCTGTACCACTAGCTATAGATTCCGATGCTTCACTTCAGGTATACTGTATCCCTCTGACCTTCTTTTTGGCGATGAAACAAAGAAATTGCATCGGAATTAAATACAAAAAGCACAATGACCACTTAAGTACAAGAAGACTGACTCTTCTTACTGTCTATGTTTTGAACCATTCCCGTGACACGAGTTATAGATTCCGATGCTTCAATTCAGGTTTACTGTATCGCTTGGACCTTCTAGTTGACGATGAAACTCAGAAATTGCTTCGGAATTAAATACAAAAGGCACAATGCCGACTTAAGTACAAGAAGACTGTCTCTCCTTACTGTCTATGTTTTGAACCATTCCTGTGACACTAGTTATAGAATCCGATGCTTCACTCCAGGTTTACTGTATCCCTCTGACCTTCTTATTGATGATGAAACACAGAAATTGCATCGGAATTAAATACAAAAGGCACAAAGCCGACTTAAGTACAAGAAGACTGAATCTTCCTACTGTCTATAATTTGAACCATTCCTGTGACACTAGTTATATATTCCGATGCTTCACTTCATGTTTACTGTATCCCTCTGACCGTCTTATTGACGATGAAACACAGAAATTGCATCGGAATTAAATACAAAAGGCACAATGCCGATTTAAGTACAAGAAGACTGACTCTTCTTACTGTCTATGATTTGAACCATTCCTGTGACACTAGTTATAGATTCCGATGCTTCACTTCAGGTTTAGTGTATCCCTTGGACACTCTTATTGACGACGAAACACAGAAATTGCATCGGAATTAATTTCAAAAGGCACAATGCCGACTTAAGTACAAGAAGACTGACTCTTCCTACTGTCTATGTTTAGAACCATTCCTGTGACACGAGTTATAGATTCCGATTGTTCACTTCAGGTTTACTGTATACCTTGGAACCTCTTATTGTCGATGAAATACAGATATTGCATCGGAGTTATATACAAAAGGCACAATGCCAACTTAAGTACAAGAAGACTGACTCTTCTTACTGTCTATGTTTTGAACAATTCCTGTGACACTAGTTATATATTCCGATGCTTCACTTTAGGTTACTGTATCCCTTGGACCTTCTTATTGACGATGAAATACAGACATTGCATCGGAATTAAATACAAAAGGCACAATGCCGACTAAAGTACAAGAAGACTGACTCTTCCTACTGTCTATGTTTAGAACTATTACTGTGACACTAGTTATAGAGTCCGATGCTTCACTTCAAGTTTACTGTATCCCTTGGACCTTCTTATTGACGATGAAACACAGAAATTGCATCGGAATTAAATTCAAAAGGCACAATGCCGACTTAAGTACAAGAAGACAGACTCTTCCTACTGGCTATGTTTAGAACCATTCCTGTGACACGAGTTATAGATTCCGATTCTTCACTTCAGGTTTACAGTATCCCTTGGACCTTCTAATTGGCGATGAAACACAGAAATTGCATCGGAATTAAATACAAAAGTCACTATGCCGACTTAAGTACAAGAAGACTGACTCTACTTATAGTCTATGTTTTGAACCATTCCTGTGACACTAGTTATAGATTCCGATGCTTCACTCCAGGTTAACTGTATCCCTCTGACCTTCTTATTGACGATGAAACACAGAAATTGCATCGGAATTAATTACAAAAGGCACAATGCCGACTTAAGTACAAGAAGAGCGAATCTTCCTACTGTCTATGTTTTGAACCACTCCTGTGACACTAGTTATAGATTCCGATGCTTCGCTTCAGGTTTACTGTATCCCTCTGACCTTCTTATTGACGATGAAACACAGAAATTGCATCGGAATTAAATACAAAAGCACAATGCCCACTTAAGTACAGGAAGACAGACACTTCTTACTGTCTATGTTTTGAACCATTCCTGTGACATTAGTAATAGATTCCGATGCTTCACTTTAGGTTTACTGTATCCCTTGGACCTTCTTATTGACGATGAAACACCGAAATTGCATCGGAATTAAATACAAAAGGCACAATGCCGACTTAAATACTAGAAGACTGACTCTTCTTACTGTCTATGTTTTGAACCAATCCTGTGACACTAGTTATAGATTCCGATGCTTCACTTCAGGTTTACTGTATCCCTTGGACCTTCTTATTGACGATGAAACACAGAAATTGCATCGGAATTAAATACAAAAGGCACAATGCCGACTTAAGTACAAAAAGACTGACTCTTCTTACTGACTAAGTTTTGAACCATTCCTCTGACACAAGTTATAGATTTCGTTGCTTCACTTTAGGTTTACTGTATCCCTCTGACCTTCTTATTGACGATGAAACACAGAAATTGCATCGGAATTAAATACAAAAGGCACTATGCCGACTTAAGTACAAGAAGACAGACTCTTCTTACTGACTATAATTTCAACCATTCCAGTGACACTAGTCATAGATTCCAATGCTTCACTTCAGGTTTACTGTATCCCTCTGACCTTCTTATTGACGATGAAACACAGAAGTTGCATCGGAATTAAATAGAAAAATCACAATGCCGGCTAAGTACAAGAAGACTGACTCTTCTTACTGTCTTAGTTTTGAACCATTGCTGTGACACTAGTTAAAGATTCCGATGCTTGACTTCAGTTTTACTGTATCCCTTGGACCTTCTTATTGGCGATGAAACACAGAAATTAAATCGGAATTAAATACAAAAGGCACAATGCCGAATTAAGGACAAGAGTCTGACTCTTCGTACTGTCAATGTTTTGAACCTATCCTGTGACACTAGTTATAGATTTCGATGCTTCACTTCAGGTTTACTGTATCCCTTGGACCTTCTTATTGACGATGAAACACAGAAATTGTATCGGAATTAAATACAAAGGGCACAATGCCGACTTACGTACAAAAAGACTGACTCTTCTTACTGACTAAGTTTTGAACCATTCCTCTGACACAAGTTATAGATTTCGTTGCTTCACTCTAGGTATACTGTATCCCTCTGACCTTCTCATTGACGACGAAACACAGAAATTGCATCGGAATTAAATAGAAATGCACAATGCCAACTTAAGTAAAAGAAGACTGACTCTACTTACTGTCTATGTCTTGAACGATTCCTGTGTCACTAGTTATAGATTCCGATGCTTGACATCAGTTTTACTGTATCCCTTGGACCTTCTTATTGACGATGAAACACAGAAATTGCATCAGAATTAAATACAAAATGCACAATGCCGACTTAAGTACAAGAAGACTGACTCTTCCTACTGGCAATGTTTAGAACCATTCCTGTGCCACGAGTTATAGATTCCGATGCTTCACTTCAGGTTTACAGTATCCCTTGGACCTTCTAATTGACGATGAAACACAGAAATTGCATCGGAATTAAATACAAAATGCACAATGCCGACTTAAGTACAAGAAGACTGACTCTTCTTACTGTCTATGTTTTGATCCATTCCTGTGACACTAGTTATAGATTCCGATGCTTCACTCCAGGTTAACTGTATTCCTCTGACCTTCTTATTGACGATGAAACACAGAAATTGCATCGGAATTAATTACAAAAGGCACAATGCCGACATAAGTACAAGAAGACTGAATCTTCCTACCGTCAATGTTTTGAACCATTCCTGTGACACTTGTTATAGATTCCGATGCTTCGCTTCAGGTTTACTGTATCCCTCTTACATTCTTATTGACGATGAAACACAGAAATTGCATCGGAATTAAATACAAAAGGCACAATGCCGACTTAAGTACAAAAAGACTGACTCTTCTTACTGATTATGATTTGAACCACTCCTGTGACACTAGTTATAGTTTCCGATGCTTCACTTTAGGTTTACTGTATCCCTCTGACCTTCTAATTGACGATGAAACACAGAAATTGCTTCGGAATTAAATAGAAAAGGCACAATGCCGACTTAAGTACAAGAAGTCTCACTCTTCTTACTGTCTTAGTTTTGAACCATTCCTGTGACACTAGTTATAGATTCCGATGCTTGACTTCAGTTTTACTGTATCCCTTGGACCATCTTATTGACGATGAAACACAGAAATTGCATTGGAATTAAATACAAAATGCACAAAGCCGACTTAAGGACATGAGTCTGACTCTTCGTACTGTCTATGTTTTGAACCAATCCTGTGACACTAGTTATAGATTCCGATGCTTCACTTCAGGTTTACTATATCCCTTGGACCTACTTATTGACGATGAAACACAGAAATTGCATCGGAATTAAATACAAATGGCACAATGCCGACTTAAGTACAAAAAGACTGACTCTTCTTACTGACTATGTTTTGAACCATTCCTGTGACACTAGTTATAGATTCCGTTGCTTGACATGAGTTTTACTGTATCCCTTGGACCTTCTTATTGACGATGAAACACAGTAATTGCATCGGAATTCAGTACGAAAGGCACAATGCCGTCTTATGTACAAGAGAGGGACTCTTCTTACTGACTATGTTTTGAACCATTCCTGTGACCCTAGTTGTAGATTTCGATGCTTCACTTCTGGTTTTCTGTATCCCTCTAACCTTCTTATTGACGATGAAACATAGAAATTGCATCGGAATTAAATAGAAAAGGCACAATGCCGACTTAAGTACAAGAAGACTGACTCTTCTTACTGACTATCCTTTGAACCATTCCTGTAACACTAGCTATGGATTCCGATGCTTCACTTCAGGTTTACTGTATCCCTCTGACCTTCTTATTGACGATGAAACAAAGAAATTGCATCGGAATTAAATACAAAAGGCACAATGCCCACTTAAGTACAACAAGACTGACTCTTCTTACTGTCTATGTTTTGAACCATTCCCGTGACACGAGTTATAGATTCCGATGCTTCATTTCAGGTTTGCTGTATCGCTTGGACCTTCTAGTTGACGATGAAACTCAGAAATTGCTTCGGAATTAAGTACGAAAGGCACAATGCTGACTCATGTACAAGAGACGGACTCTTCTTACTGACTATGTTTTGAACCATTCCTGTGACACTAGTTGTAGATTTCGATGCTTCACTCCTGGTTTTCTGTATCCCTCTGACCTTCTTATTGACGATGACACATAGAAATTGCATCGGAATTAAATAGAAGAGGCACAATACCGACTTAAGTACAAGAAGACTGACTCTTCTTACTGACTATGCTTTGAACCATTCCTGTACCACTAGCTATAGATTACGATGCTTCACTTCAGGTTTACTGTATCCCTCTGACCTTCTTTTTGACGATGAAACAAAGAAATTGCATCGGAATTAAATACAAAAGGCACAATGCCCACTTAAGTACAAGAAGACTGACTCTTCTTACTGTCTATGTTTTGAACCACTCCCGTGACACGAGTTATAGATTCCGATGCTTCAATTCAGGTTTACTGTATCGCTTGGACCTTCTAGTTGACGATGAAACTCAGAAATTGCTTCGGAATTAAATACAAAAGGCACAACGGCGACTTAAGTACAAGAAGACTGACTCTCCTTACTGTCTATGTTTTGAACCATTCCTGTGACACTAGTTATAGAATCCGATGCTTCACTCCAGGTTTACTGCATCCCTCTGACCTTCTTATTGATGATGAAACACAGAAATTGCATCGGAATTAAATACAAAAGGCACAAAGCCGACTTAAGTACAAGAAGACTGAATCTTCCTACTGTCTATAATTTGAACCATTCCTGTGACACTAGTTATAGATTCCGATGCTTCACTTCATGTTTACTGTATCCCTCTGACCGTCTTATTGACGATGAAACACAGAAATTGCATCGGAATTAAATACAAAAGGCACAATGCCGATTTAAGTACAAGAAGACAGACTCTTCTTACTGACTATAATTTCAACCATTCCAGTGACACTAGTCATAGATTCCAATGCTTCACTTCAGGTTTACTGTATCACTCTGACCTTCTTATTGACGATGAAACACAGAATTTGCATCGGAATTAATTACAAAAGGCAAATTGCCGACTTAAGTAGAAGAAATCTGAATCTTAATACTGTCTACGTTTTGAACCATTCCTGTGACACTAGTTATAGATTCCGATGCTCGCTCCAGGTTTACTGTATCCCTCTGACCTTCTTATTGACGATGAAACACAGAAATTGCATCGGAATTAATTACAAAAGGCACAATGCAGACATAAGTACAAGAAGACTGAATCTTCCTACTGTCTATGTTTTGAACCATTCCTGTGACACTAGTTATAGATTCCGATGCTTCGCTTCAGGTTTACTGTATCCCTCTGACCTTCTATTTGACGATGAAACACAGAAATTGCATCGGAATTAAATACAAAAGGCACAATGCCGACTTAAGTACAAAAAGACTGAATCTTCTTACTGTCTATGCTTTGTACCATTCTTGTGACACTAGTTATACATTCCGATGCTTCACTCCAGGTTAACTGTATCACTCTGACCTTCTTATTGACGATGAAACACAGAATTTGCAACGGAATTAATTACAAAAGGCAAATTGCCGACTTAAGTAGAAGAAATCTGAATCTTAATACTGTCTACGTTTTGAACCATTCCTGTGACACTAGTTATAGATTCCGATGCTCGCTCCAGGTTTACTGTATCCCTCTGACCTTCTTATTGACGATGAAACACAGAAATTGCATCGGAATTAATTACAAAAGGCACAATGCAGACATAAGTACAAGAAGACTGAATCTTCCTACTGTCTATGTTTTGAACCATTCCTGTGACACTAGTTATAGATTCCGATGCTTCGCTTCAGGTTTACTGTATCCCTCTGACCTTCTTATTGCCGATGAAACACAGAAATTGCATCGGAATAAAATTGAAAAGCACAATGCTGACTTAAGTACAGGAAGACGGACTCTTCTTACTGTCTATGTTTTGAACCATTCCTGTGACATTAGTAATAGATTCCGATGCTTCACTTTAGGTTTACTGTATCCGTTGGACCTTCTTATTGACGATGAAACACAGAAATTGCATCGGATTTAAATACAAAAGGCACAATGCCGACCTAAATAATAGAAGACTGACTCTTCTTACTGTCTATGTTTTGAACCAATCCTGTGACACTAGTTATAGATTCCGATGCTTCACTTCATGTTTACTGTATCCCTTGGACCTTCTTATTGACGATGAAACACAGAAATTGCATCGGAATTAAATACAAAAGGCACAATGCCGACTTAAGTACAAAAAGACTGACTCTTCTTACTGACTATGTTTTGTACCATTCCTGTGACACTAGTTATAGATTCCGTTGCTTCACTTTAGGTTTACTGTATCCCTCTGACCTTCTTATTGACGATGAAACACAGAAATTGCATCGGAATTAAATACAAAAGGCACTATGCCGACTTAAGTACAAGAAGACAGACTCTTCTTACTGACTATAATTTCAACCATTCCAGTGACACTAGTCATAGATTCCAATGCTTCACTTCAGGTTTACTGTATCCCTCTGACCTTCTTATTGACGATGAAACACAGAAGTTGCATCGGAATTAAATAGAAAAGGCACAATGCCGACTAAGTACAAGAAGACTGACTCCTCTTACTGTCTTAGTTTTGAACCATTCCTGTGACACTAGTTAAAGATTCCGATGCTTGACTTCAGTTTTACTGTATCCCTTGGACCTTCTTATTGACGATGAAACACAGAAATTAAATCGGAATTAAATACAAAAGGCACAATGCTGACTTAAGGACAAGAGTCTGACTCTTCGTACAGTCAATGTTTTGAACGAATCCTGTGACACTAGTTATAGATTCCGATGCTTCACTTCAGGTTTACTGTATCCCTTAGACCTTCTTATTGACGATGAAACACAGAAATTGCATCGGAATTAAATACAAAAGGCACAATGCCGACTTAAGTACAAGAAGACTGACTCTTCCTACTGGCAATGTTTAGAACCATTCCTGTGACACGAGTTATAGATTCCGATGCTTCACTTCAGGTTTACAGTATCCCTTGAACCGTCTAATTGACCATGAAACACAGAAATTGCATCGGAATTAAATACAAAATGCACAATGCCGACTTAAGTACAAGAAGACTGACTCTTCTTACTGTCTATGTTTTGATCCATTCCTGTGACACTAGTTATAGATTCCGATGCTTCACTCCAGGTTAACTGTATTCCTCTGACCTTCTTATTGACGATGAAACACAGAAATTGCATCGGAATTAATTACAAAAGGCACAATGCGGACATAAGTACAAGAAGACTGAATCTTCCTACCGTCAATGTTTTCAACCATTCCTGTGACACTTGTTATAGATTCCGATGCTTCGCTTCAGGTTTACTGTATCCCTCTGTTCTTCTTATTGACGATGAAACACAGAAATTGCATCGGAATTAAATTGAAAAGGCACAATGCTGACCTAAGTACAAGAAGACTGACTCTTCTTACTGTCTATGTTTTGAACCATTCCTGTGACACTAGTTATAGATTCCGATGCTTCACTTCAGGTTTACTGTATCCCTTGGACCTTCTTATTGACGATGAAACACAGAAATTGCATCGGAATTAAATAGAAAAGGGACAATGCCGACTTAAGTACAAGAAGACTGACTCTTCTTACTGTCTTAGTTTTGAACCTTTCCTGTGACACTAGTTATAGATTTCGATGCTTCACTTCAGTTTTCCTGTATCCCTTGGACCTTCTTATTGACGATGAAATACAGAAATTGCATCGGAATTAAATACAAAAGGCACAATGCCGACTTAAGGACAAGAGTCTGACTCTTCTTACTGTCTATGTTTTGAACCATTCCTGTAACACTAGTTATAGATTCCGATGCTTCACTTCAGGTTTACTGTATCCCTTGGACCTTCTTATTGACGATGAAACACAGAAATTGCTTCGGAATTAAATAGAAAAGGGACAATGCCGACTTAAGTACAAGAAGACTGACTCTTCTTACTGTCTATATTTTGAACCAATCCTGTGACACTAGTCATAGATTCCGATGCTTCACTTCAGGTTTACTGTATCCCTTGGACCTTCTTATTGACGATGAAACACAGAAATTGCATCGGAATTTAATACAAAAGGCACAATGCCGTTTTAAGTACAAAAAGGCTGACTCTTCTTACTGACTATGTTTGAACCATTCCTGTGACACTAGTTATAGATTCCGATGCTTTACTCCAGGTTTACTGTATCTCTTGGGCCTTCTTGTTTACGATGAAACACAGAAATTGCATCGGAATTAAATATAAAAGGCTCAATGCCGACTTAAGGACAAAAAGGCTGACTCTTCTTACTGACTATGTTTAAAACCATTCCTGTGACACTAGTTATAGATTGCGATGCTTCACTTCAGGTTTACAGTATCCCTTGAACCTTCTAATTGACCATGAAACACAGAAATTGCATCGGAATTAAATACAAAATGCACAATGCCGACTTAAGTACAAGAAGACTGACTCTTCTTACTGTCTATGTTTTGATCCATTCCTGTGACACTAGTTATAGATTCCGATGCTTCACTCCAGGTTAACTGTATTCCTCTGACCTTCTTATTGACGATGAAACACAGAAATTGCATCGGAATTAATTACAAAAGGCACAATGCCGACATAAGCACAAGAAGACTGAATCTTCTTACCGTCAATGTTTTCAACCATTACTGTGACACTTGTTATAGATTCCGATGCTTCGCTTCAGGTTTACTGTATCCCTCTGTTCTTCTTATTGACGATGAAACACAGAAATTGCATCGGAATTAAATTGAAAAGGCACAATGCTGACCTAAGTACAAGAAGACTGACTCTTCTTACTGTCTATGTTTTGAACCATTCCTGTGACACTAGTTATAGATTCCGATGCTTCACTTCAGGTTTACTGTATCCCTTGGACCTTCTTATTGACGATGAAACACAGAAATTGCATCGGAATTAAATAGAAAAGGGACAATGCCGACTTAAGTACAAGAAGACTGACTCTTCTTACTGTCTTAGTTTTGAACCTTTCCTGTGACACTAGTTATAGATTTCGATGCTTCACTTCAGTTTTCCTGTATCCCTTGGACCTTCTTATTGACGATGAAATACAGAAATTGCATCGGAATTAAATACAAAAGGCACAATGCCGACTTAAGGACAAGAGTCTGACTCTTCTTACTGTCTATGTTTTGAACCATTCCTGTAACACTAGTTATAGATTCCGATGCTTCACTTCAGGTTTACTGTATCCCTTGGACCTTCTTATTGACGATGAAACACAGAAATTGCATCGGAATTAAATAGAAAAGGGACAATGCCGACTTAAGTACAAGAAGACTGACTCTTCTTACTGTCTATATTTTGAACCAATCCTGTGACACTAGTCATAGATTCCGATGCTTCACTTCAGGTTTACTGTATCCCTTGGACCTTCTTATTGACGATGAAACACAGAAATTGCATCGGAATTTAATACAAAAGGCACAATGCCGACTTAAGTACAAAAAGGCTGACTCTTCTTACTGACTATGTTTGAACCATTCCTGTGACACTAGTTATAGATTCCGATGCTTTACTCCAGGTTTACTGTATCTCTTGGGCCTTCTTGTTTACGATGAAACACAGAAATTGCATCGGAATTAAATATAAAAGGCTCAATGCCGACTTAAGGACAAAAAGGCTGACTCTTCTTACTGACTATGTTTAAAACCATTCCTGTGACACTAGTTATAGATTCCGATGCTTCACTTCAGGTTTACTGTATCCCTCTGACCTTATTGACGATGAAACACAGAAATTGAACCGGAATTAAATACAAAAGGCACAATGCCGACTTAAGTACAAGAAGACTGACTCTTCTCACTGTCTGTCTTTTGAACCATTCCATTGACACTAGTTATAGATTCCGATGCTTCACTCCAGGTTTACTGTATCCCTTGGACCTTCTTATTGACGATGAAACACTGAAATTGGATCGGAATTAAATACAAATGGCAAAATGCCGACTTAAGTACAAGAAGACTGACTTTTCCTACTGTCTATGTTTTGAACCATTCCTGTGACACTAGTTATAGATTCCGATGCTTCACTTCAGGTTTACTGTATCCCTCCGACCTTATTGACGATGAAACACAGAAATTGCATCGGAATTAAATTCAAAAGGCACAATACCGATATAAGTACAAGAAGACTGACTCTTCTTACTGTCTATGTTTTGAACCATTCCTGTGACTTTAGTTATTGATTCCGATGCTCCCTTCAGCTTTACTGTATCAATTGGACCTTCTTATTGACGATGAAACACAGAAATTACATCGGAATTAACTACAAAAGGCACAATGCCGACTTAAGTACAAGAAGACTGACTCTTCTTACTGTCTATGATTTGAACCATTCCTGTGACACTAGTTATAGATTCCTATGCTTCACTTCAGGTTTACTGTATCCCTTGGTCCTTCTTATTGACGATGAAACATAGAAATAGCATCGGAATTAAATACAAAAGGTACAATGCCGACTTAAGTACAAGAAGACTGTATCATCTTACTGTCTATGTTTTGAACCATTCCTGGGACACTAGTTATAGATTTCGATGCTTCACTCCAGGTTTACTGTATCCCTTGGACCTTCTTATTGGCGATGAAATACAGAAATTACATCGGAATTAAATACAAAAGGCACAATGTCGACTTAAGGACAAGAAGACTGACTCTTCTTACTTACTATGTTTTGAACCATTCCTGTGACACTAGTTATAGATTCCGATGCTTCACTTCTGGTTTACTGTATCCCTCTGACGTTCTTATTGACGATGAAACACAGAAATTGCACCGGAATTAAATACAAAAGGCACAATGCCGACTTAAGTACATGAAGACCAACTCTTGTTACTGACTATGATTTGAACCATTCCTGTGACACTAGTTATAGATTCCGATGCTTCACTTCAGGTTTACTGTATCCCTTGGTCCTTCTTATTGACGATGAAACACAGAAATTGCATCGGAATTAAATACAAAATGCACAATGCCGACTTAGGTACAAGAAGACTGTATATTCTTACTGTCTATGTTTTGAACCATTCCTGTGACACTAGTTATTGATTCCGATGCTTCACTTCAGGTTTGCTGTATCCCTTGGACCATCTTATTGACGATGAAACACAGAAATTGCATCGGAATTAAATACAAAAGGCACAATGCCGACTTAAGGACAAGAAGACTGACTCTTCTTACTGACTATGTTTTGAACCATTCCTGTGACACTAGTTATTGATTCCGATGCTTCACTTCAGGTTTACTGTATCCCTTGGACCATCTTATTGACGATGAAACACAGAAATTGCATCGGAATTACACTCCTGGAAATCGAAAAAAGAACACATTGACACCGGTGTGTCAGACCCACCATACTTGCTCCGGACACTGCGAGAGGGCTGTACAAGCAATGATCACACGCACGGCACAGCGGACACACCAGGAACCGCGGTGTTGGCCGTCGAATGGCGCTAGCTACGCAGCATTTGTGCACCGCCGCCGTCAGTGTCAGCCAGTTTGCCGTGGCATACGGAGCTCCATCGCAGTCTTTAACACTGGTAGCATGCCGCGACAGCGTGGACGTGAACCGTGTGTGCAGTTGACGGACTTTGAGCGAGGGCGTATAGTGGGCATGCGGGAGGCCGGGTAGACGTACCGCCGAATTGCTCAACACGTGGGGCGTGAGGTCTCCACAGTACATCCATGTTGTCGCCAGTGGTCGGCGGAAGGTGCACGTGCCCGTCGACCTGGGACCGGACCGCAGCGACGCACGGATGCACGTCAAAACCGTAGGATCCTACGCAGTGCCGTAGGGGACCGCACCGCCACTTCCCAGCAAGGGACACTGTTGCTCCTGAGGTATCGGCGAGGACCATTCGCAAACGTCTCCATGAAGCTGGGCTACGGTCCCGCACACCGTTAGGCCGTCTTCCGCTCACGCCCCAACATCGTGCAGCCCGCCTCCAGTGGTGTCGCGACAGGCGTGAATGGAGGGACGAATGGAGACGTGTCGTCTTCAGCGATGAGAGTCGCTTCTGCCTTGGTGCCAATGATGGTCGTATGCGTGTTTGGCGCCGTGCAGGTGAGCGCCACAATCAGGACTGTATACGACTGAGGTACACAGGGCCAACACCCGGCATCATGGTGTGGGGAGCGATCTCCTACACTGGCCGTACACCACTGGTGATCGTCGAGGGGACACTAAATAGTGCACGGTACATCCAAACCGTCATCGAACCCATCGTTCTACCATTCCTAGACCGGCAAGGGAACTTGCTGTTCCAACAGGACAATGCACGTCCGCATGTATCCCGTGCCTCCCAACGTGCTCTAGAAGGTGTAAGTCAACCACCCTGGCCAGCAAGATCTCCGGATCTGTCCCCCATTGAGCATGTTTGGGACTGGATGAAGCGTCGTCTCACGCTGTCTGCACGTCGAGCACGAACGCTGGTCCAACTGAGGCGCCAGGTGGAAATGGCATGGCAAGCCGTTCCACAGGACTACATCCATCATATCTACGATCGTCTCCAGGGGAGAATAGCAGCCTGCATTGCTGCGAAAGGTGGATATACACTGTACTAGTGCCGGCATTATGCATGCTCTGTTGCCTGTGTCTATGTGCCTGTGGTTCTGTCAGTGTGATCATGTGATGTATCTGACCCCAGGAATGTGTCAATAAAGTTTCCCCTTCCTGGGACAATGAATTCACGGTGTTCTTATTTCAATTTCCAGGAGTGTATATACAAAAGGCACAATGCCGACTTAAGGACAAGAAGAGTGACTCTTCTTACTGACTATGTTTTGAACCATTCCTGTAACACTAGTTATAGATTCCGATGCTTCACTTAAGGTTTACTGTATCCCTCTGACCTTCTTATTGACGATGAAACACAGAAATTGCATCGGAATTAAATACAAAAGGCACAATGCCAACTTAAGTACATGAAGACCGAGTCTACTTACTGACTATGTTTTGAACCATTCCTGTGATACTAGTTATAGATTCCGATGCTTCACTTCAGGTTTACTGTATCCATCTGACCTTCTTGTTGATGATGAAACACAGAAATTGCACCGGAATTAAATAGAAAAGGCACAATGCCGACTTAAGTACAAGAAGACTGACTCTTCTTACTGTCTATGTTCTGAACCATTCCTGTGACACTAGTTATAGATTCCGATCCTTCACCTCAAGTTTACTGTATCCCTTAAACCTTCTTATTGACGATGAAACACAGAAATTGCATCGGAATTAAATACAAATGGCACAATGTTGACTTATGTACAAGAAGACTGTCTCTTCCTACTGTCTATGTTCTGAACCATTCCTGTGACACTAGTTATAGACTCCGATCCTTCACCTCAAGTTTACTGTATCCCTTAAACCTTCTTATTGACGATGAAACACAGAAATTGCATCGGAATTAAATACAAATGGCTCAATGCCGACTTAAATACATGAGGACCGACCCTTCTTACTGACTATGATTTGAACCATTCCTGTGACACTAGTTATAGATTCCGATGCTTCACTTCAGGTTTACTGTATCCCTTGAAACTTCGTATTGACGATGAAACACAGAAATTGCATCGGAATTAAATACAAAAGGCACAACGCCGACTTAAGTACTGTCTATGTTTTGAAACATTCCTGTGACACTAGTTATAGGTTCCGATGCTTCACTTAAGGTTTACTGTATCCCTTGGACCTTCTTATTGAAGATGAAACACAGAAATTGCGTCGGAATTAAATACAAAAGGCACAAGGCCGACTTAAGGACATGACGACTGACTCTTCTTACTGACTATGTTTTGAACCATTCCTGTGGCACTAGTTATAAATTGCGATGCTTCACTTCAGGTTTACTGTATCCCTCTGACCTTCTTATTGATGATGAAACATAGAAATTGCACCGGAATTAAATACAAAAGGCAGAATGCTGACTTAAGTACAAGAAGACTGACTCTTCTTAGTGTCTATGTTTTGAACCATTCTATTGACACTAGTTATAGATTCCGATGCTTCACTCCAGGTTTACTGTATCCCTTGGACCTTCTTATTGACGATGAAACAAGGAAATTGCATCGGAATTAAATACAAATGGCACAACGCCGACTTATGTACAAGAAGACTGTCTCTTCCTACGGTCTATGTTTTGAACCATTCCTGTGACACTAGTTATAGATTCCGATGCTTCACTTCAGGTTTACTGTATCCCTTGGACATTCTTATTGACGATGAAACACAGAAATTGCATCGGAATTAAATACAAAAGGCACAATGCCGACTTAAGTACATGAAGTCCGACTCTTCTTACTGACTATGTTTTGAACCATTCCTGTGACACTTGTTACAGATTCCGATGCTTCACTTCAGGTTTACTGTACCCCTTGGACCTTCGTATTAACGATGAAACATAGAAATTGAATCGGAATTAATTACAAAAGGCACAATGCCGTCTTAAGTACTGTCTATGTTTTGAACCAATCCTGTGACACTTGTTATAGATTCCGATGCTTCACTTCAGGTTTACTGAATCCCTTGAATCTTCTTATTGACGATGAAGCACAGAAATTGCATTGGAAATAAATACAAAATGCGCAATGCCGACTCAAGGACTAGAAAACTGACTCTTTTTACTGTCTATGTTTTAAACCATTCCTGTGACACTAGTTATTGATTCCGATGCTTCACATCAGGTTTACTGTATCCCCCTGACCTTCTTATTGACGATGAAACACAGAAATTGCATAGGAATTAAATACAAAAGGCACAATGCCGACTTAAGTACAAGAAGACTGACTTTTCTTACTGACTATGTTTTGAACCATTTCGGTGACACTAGTTATAGATTCCGATGCTTCCCTTCAGTTTTACTGTATACCTTGGACCTTCTTATTGAAGATGAAAACAGAAGTTGCATCGGAATTAAATACAAAAGGCACAATGCCGAGTTAAGTACAAGAGGACTGACTCTTCCAACTGTCTATGTTTTGAACCATTCCTGTGACAATAGTTTTGGATTCCGATGCTTCACTTCAGGTTTACTGTATCCCTCTGACCTTCTTATTGACGATGAAACACAGAAATTGCATCGGAATTAAATACAAAATGCACAATGGCGACTTAAGTACAAGAAGACTGACTCTTCTTAATGACTATGTTTTGAACCTTACCTGTGACACTAGTTATAGATCCCGATGCTTCACTTCAGGTTTACTGTATCCCTCTGACCTTCTTATTGACGATGAAACACAGAAATTGCATCGGAATTAAATACAAAAGGCACAATGCCGACTTAAGTACATGAAGACTGACTTTTCTTACTGACTATGTTTTGAACCATTTCTGTGACACTAGTTACAGATTCCGATGCTTTACTTCAGGGTTTCTGTATCCCTCTGACCTTCGTATTGACGATGAAACACAGAAATTGCATCGGAATTCAATACAAAAGGCACAATGCCGACTTAAGTACAAGAATACTGACTCTACTTACTGGCTATGTTTTGAACCATTCCTGTGTCACTATTTATAGATTCCGATGCTTCACTTCAGGTTCAGTGTATCCCTTGGACCTTCTTATTGACGATGAAATACAGAAATTGCATCGGAATTAAATACAAAACGCACAATGCGGACTTAAGTACAAGAAGACTGTATCTTCTTCTGTCTATGTTTTGAACCATTCCTGTGATATTAGTTATGGATTCCGATGCTTCACTCCAGGTTTACTGTAACCCTTCGACCCTCTTATTGACGGTGAAAGACAGAAATTGCATCGGAATTGAATACAAAAGCCACAATGCCGACTTAAGTACAAGAAGATTGACTCTTCTTACTGACCATATTTTGAACCATTCCTGTGACACTAGTTATAGTTTCCGATGCTTGACTTCAGGTTTACTGTATCCCTCTGTACTTCTTATTGACGATGAAACACAGAAATTGCATCGGAATTAAATACAAAAGGCACAATGCCGACTTAAGTACAAGAAGACTGACTTTTCTTACTGACAATGTTTTGAACCATTCCTGTGACACTAGTTATAGATTCCGATGCTTCACTTCAGGTTTACTGTATCCCTATGACCTTATTCACGATGAAATACAGAAATTGCATCGGAATTAAATTCAAAACGCACAATACCGACTTAAGTACAAGAAGACTGACTCTTCTTAATGTCTATCATTTGAACCATTCCTGTGACACTAGTTATAGATTCCGATGCTTCACTCTAGGTTTAGTGTATCCCTTGGACCTCCTTATCGACGATGAACACAGAAATTGCATCGGAATTAAGTAGAAAAGGCACAATGCCGGCTTAAGTAGAAGAAGACTGACTCTTCTTACTGACTATGTTTAGAACCATTCCTGTGACACTAGTTATAGATTCCGATGCTTCACTTCATGTTTACTGTATCCCTCTGAACTTCTTATTCACGATGAAACACAGAAATTGCATCGTTATTAAATACAAAAGGCACAATGCCGACTTAAGTACAAGAAGACTGACTGTTCCCACTGTCTATGTTTTGAACCATTCCTGAGCCACTAGTTAAAGATTCCGATGCTTCACTTCAGGTTTACTGTATCCCTCTGACGTTCATATTGACGATGAAACACAGAAATTGCACCGGAATTCAATACAAAAGGCACAATGCCGACTTAAGTACAAGAAGACTGACACTTCTTACTGTCTATGATTTGAACCATACCATTGTCACTAGTTATAGTTTCCGATGCTTGACTCCAGGTCTACTGTATCCCTTGGACCTTCTTATTGACGATGAAACACAGAAATTTCCTCGGAATTAAATACAAAATGCACAATGCCGACTTAAGTACAAGAAGACTGACTCATCCTACTGTCTACGTTTGAACCATTCCATTGACACTAGTTATAGTTTCCGATGCTTCACTTCAGGTTTACTGTTTCCCGTGGACCTTCTTATTATCGATGAAACAATGAAATTGCATCGGAATTAAATACAAAAGGCACAATGCCGACTTAAGTACATGAAGACTGTATCGTCTTACAGCCTATGTTTTGAACTATTCCTGTGACACTAGTTAGAGATTCCGATGCTTCACTTCAGGTTTACTGTATCCCTCTGACCTTCTTATTGACGATGAAACACAGAAATTGCATCGGAATTAAATTCAACAGGCACAATGCCGACTTAAGTGCAAGAAGACTGACTCTTCTTACTGTCTATGTTTTGAACCATTCCTGTGACACTGGTTATAGGTTCTGATGCTTCACCTTTAGGTTTATTGTATCCCTTGGATCTTCTTATTGACGATGAAACATAGAAATTGCATCGGAATTTAATACAAAAGGCACAATGCCGACTTAAGTACAAGAAGACTGACTCTTCCTACGGTCTAGGTTTTGAACCATTCCTCTGACACTAGTTATAGATTCCGTTGGTTCACTTCAGGTTTACTGAATCCCTTGGAATTTTTTTTTTTTTTTACGACGAAACACAGAATTTGCATAGGAATTAAATGCAAAAGGCACAATGCCGCCTTAAGTACAAGAAGACTGACTATTCTTACTGTCTATGTCCTGAACCATTCCTGTGTCACTAGTTATAGATTCCGATGCTTCACTCCAGGTTTACTGTATCCCTTGGACCTTCTTATTGACGATAAAACTCAGAAATTGCATCGGAATTAAATAGAAAAAGCACAATGCCGACTCAAGGACAAGAAGCCTGACGATTCTCTCTGACTATGATTTGAACCATTCCTGTGACACTAGTTATAGATTCCGATGCTTCACTCCAGGTTAACTGTATCCATTGGACGTTGTTATTGACGATGAAACACCGAAATTGCATCGGAATTAAATAGAAGAGGAACAATGCCGACTAACGTACAAGAAGACTGACTCTTCTTACTGTCTATGATTTGAACCAATCCTCCGGCACTAGTTACAGCTTCCGATGCTTCACTCCAGGGATAGTGTATCCCTTGGACCTTCTTATTGACGATGAAACACAGAAATTGCATAGGAATTAAATAGAAAAGGCACTATGCCGACTTAAGTACAAGATGACTGACTCTACTTACTGACTATGTTTTGAGCCATTCCTGTGACACTAGTTATAGATTCCGATGCATGACTTCAGGTTTACTGTAACCCTTGGACATTCTTATTAACGATGAAACACAGAAATTGCATCGGAAGTAAATACAAAAGGCACAATGACGACTTAAGTACAAGAAGACTGACTCTTCTAACTGTCTATGTTTTGAACCAATCCTGTGACACTAGCTATAGATTCCGATGCTTCACTTCATTTTTGCTGCATCCCTCTGACCATATTGACGATGAAACACAGATATTGCATCGGCATTAAATACAAATGGCACAATACCGACTTAAGTACAAGTAGACTGACTCTTCTTACTGTCTATGTTTTGAACCACTCCTGTGACACTAGATATAGATTCTGATGCTTCACTTCAGGTTTACTGTATTAATTGGACCTTCTTGTTGACGATGAAACACAGAAATTACATCGGAATTAAATACAAAAGGTACAATGCCGACTTAGGTACAAAAAGACTGACTCTTCTTACTGACTATGTTTTGAACCATTATTGTGACACTAGTTATAGATTCCGATGCTTCACTTCAGGTTTACTGTATCCCTCTGACCTTCTTATTGACGATGAAACACAGAAATTGGATAGGAATTAAATAGAAAAGGCACAATGCCGACTTAAGTACAAGAAGACTGACTCTTCTTACTGTCTATGTTTTGAACCATTCCTGTGACACTAGTTATAGATCCCGATGCTTGACTTCAGGTTTACTGTATCCCTTGGACCTTCATATTGACAATGAAACACAGAAATTGCATCGGAATTTAATACAAAAGGCACAATGCCGACTCAAGTACAAGAAGACTGACTCTTCTGACTGTCTATGTTTTGAACCACTCCTGTCACACTAGTTATAGATTCCGATGCCTCACTTCAGGTTTACTGTATCGGTCTGACCTTCTTTTTGTCGATGAAACACATTAATTGCATCGGAAATACATACAAATGGCAACTGTTATCCATCCATTACCTAAACCCGAAGTGGTAGAACTCTTTATTAAAGAGAAATTAAACCTCGCGCCACAAAACAAAGTAGGTCCATTTATAAGAACAAATTGGGCAGTTTTACCTACTCCCCTTACTTCGTTCTTTTTCCCCTTAGCAGAAGATGTCGATGCACCAAGAGTGCCGTCCACATTTACAAGTGTTTTGTAAACGAGCAATCGTCGGCGACGACGATAACAACGTCTACAAGTTAAGTACAAGAAGAATGACTCTTCTTTCTGTCTATGTTTTGATCCATTCCTGTGACACTAGTTATGGATTCCGATGCTTCACTTCAGGTTTATTGTATCCATTGGACCTACTTATTGACGATGAAACACATAAATTGCCTCGGAATTAAATACAAAAGGCACAATGCCGACTTAAGTACAAGAAGACTGACTCTTCTTACTGTCTATGTTTTGAACCATTCCTGTGACACTAGTTATAGATTCCGATGCTTCACTGGAGGTTTACTGTACCCTTGGACCTTCTCATTGACGATGAAACTCAGAAATTACATCGGAATTAAATAGAAAAGGCACAATGCCGACTAAAGTACAAGAAAACTGACTCTTCTCTCTGACTATGTTTTGAACCATTCCTGTGACACTAGTTATAGATTCCGATGCTTCACTCCAGTTTAACTGTATCCCTTGGACCTTCTTATTGACAATGAAACACCGAAATTGCATCTGAATTAAATAGAAAAGGCACAATGCCGACTAAAGTACAAGAAGACTGACTCTTCTTACTGTCTATGTTTTGAACCATTCCTGCGACACTAGTTACAGCTTCCGATGCTTCACTCCTGGTTTAGTGTATCCCTTGGACCTACTTATTGACGATGAAACACAGAAATTGCATAGGAACTAAATAGAAAAGGCACTATGCCGACTTAAGTACAAGATGACTGACTCTACTTACTGAATATGTTTTGAGCCATTCCTGTGACACTAGTTATAGATTCCGATGCTTGACTTCAGGTTTACTGCAACCCTTGGACCTTCTTATTAACGATGAAACACAGAAATTGGATCGGAAGTAAATGCAAAAGGCACAATGACGACTTAACTACAAGAAGACTGACTCTTCTTACTGTCTATGTTTTGAACCAATCCTGTGACACTAGCTATAGATTCCGATGCTTCACTTCATTTTTACTGCATCCCTTTGACCTTATTGACGATGAAACACAGATATTGCATCGGCATTAAATACAAAAGGCACAATACCGACTTAAGTACAAGAAGACAGACTCTTCTTACTGTCTATGTTTTGAACCACTCCTGTGACACTAGATATAGATTCCGATGCTTCACTTCAGGTTTACTGTATCAATTGGACCTTCTTGTTGACGATGAAACACAGAAATTACATCGGAATTATATACAAAAGGTACAACGCCGGCATAGGTACAAAAAGACTGACTCTTCTTACTGACTATGATTTGAACCATTATTGTGACACTAGTTATAGATTCCGATGCTTCACTTCAGGTTTACTGTATCCCTTTGACCTTCTTATTGACGATGAAACACATAAATTGGATAGGAATTAAATAGAAAATGCACAATGCCGACTTAAGTACAAGAAGACTGACTCTTCTTACTGTCTATGTTTTGAACCATTCCTGTGACACTAGTTATAGATCCCGATGCTTGACTTCAGGTTTACTGTATCCCTTGGACCTTCATATTGACTATGAAACACAGAAATTGCATCGGAATTTAAAACAAAAGGCACAATGCCGACTCAAGTACAAGAAGACTGACTCTCCTGACTGTCTATGTTTTGAACCACTCCTGTCACACTAGTTATAGATTCCGATGCCTCACATCAGGTTTACTGTATCGGTCTGACCTTCTTTTTGTCGATGAAACACATTAATTGCATCGGAATTAAATACAAATGGCACAATGCCGACTTAAGTACAAGAAGAATGACTCTTCTTTCTGTCTATGTTTTGATCCATTCCTGTGACACTAGTTATGGATTCCGATGCTTCACTTCAGGTTTATTGTATCCATTGGACCTACTTATTGACGATGAAACACAGAAATTGCCTCGGAATTAAATACAAAAAGCACAATGCCGACTTAAGTACAAGAAGACTGACTCTTCTTACTGTCTATGTTTTGAACGATTCCTGTGACACTAGTTATAGATTCCGATGCTTCACTGGAGGTTTACTGTACCCTTGGACCTTCTCATTGACGATGAAACTCAGAAATTGCAACGGAATTAAATAGAAAAGGCACAATGCCGACTAAAGTACAAGAAGACTGACCCTTCTCTCTGACTATGTTTTGAACCATTCCTGTGACACTAGTTATAGATTCCGATGCTTCACTCCAGGTTAACTGTATCCCTTGGACCTTGTTATTGACGATGAAACACCGAAATTGCGTCTGAATTAAATAGAAAAGGCACAATGCCGACTAAAGTACAAGAAGACTGACTCTTCTTACTGTCTATGCTTTGAACCATTCCTGCGACACTAGTTACAGCTTCCGATGCTTCACTCCTGGCTTAGTGTATCCCTTGGACCTACTTATTGACGATGAAACACAGAAATTGCATAGGAACTAAATAGAAAAGGCACTATGCCGACTTAAGTACAAGATGACTGACTCTACTTACTGACTATGTTTTGAGAGATTCCTGTGACACTAGTTATAGATTCCGATCCTTGACTTCAGGTTTACTGCAACCCTTGTACCTTCTTATTGACGATGAAACACAGAAATTGGATCGGAAGTAAATGCGAAAGGCACAATGACGACTTAACTACAAGAAGACTGACTCTTCTTACTGTCTATGTTTTGAACCAATCCTGTGACACTAGCTATAGATTCCGATGCTTCACTTCATTTTTACTGCATCCCTTTGACTTTATTGACGATGAATCACAGATATTGCATCGGCATTAAATACAAAAGGCACAATACCGACTTAAGTACAAGAAGACTGACTCTTCTTACTGTCTATGTTTTGAACCACTCCTGTGACACTAGATATAGATTCCGATGCTTCACTTCAGGTTTACTGTATCAATTGGACCTTCTTGTTGACGATGAAACACAGAAATTACATCGGAATTAAATACAAAAGGTACAATGCCGGCTTAGGTACAAAAAGACTGACTCTTCTTACTGACTATGTTTTGAACCATTATTGTGACACTAGTTATAGATTCCGATGCTTCACTTCAGGTTTACTGTATCCCTCTGACCTTCTTATTGACGATGAAACACAGAAATTGGACAGGATTTAAATAGAAAAGGCACAATGCCGACTTAAGTACAAGAAGACTGACTCTTCTTACTGTCTATGTTTTGAACCATTCCTGTGATACCAGTTATAGATCCCGATGCTTGACTTCAGGTTAACTGTATTCCTTGGACCTTCATATTGACAATGAAACACAGAAATTGCATCGGAATTTAATACAAAAGGCACAATGCCGACTCAAGTACAAGAAGACTGACTCTTCTGAATGTCTATGTTTTGAACCACTCCTGTCACACTAGTTATAGATTCCGATGCCTCACTTCAGGTTTACTGTATCGGACTGTCCTTCTTTTTGTCGATGAAACACAGAAATTGCATCGGAATTAAATACAAAATGCACAATGCCGACTTAAGTACATGAAGACTGACTCTTCTTACTGTCTATGTTTTGAACCAATTCTGTGACACTAGTTATAGATTCCGATGCTTCACTTCAGGGTTACTGTATCCCTCTGACCTTCTTATTGTCGATGAAACACATTAATTGCATCGGAATTAAATACAAATGGCACAATGCCGACTTTAGTACAAGAAGAATGACTCTTCTTTCTGTCTATGTTTTGATCCATTCCTGTGACACTAGTTATGGATTCCGATGCTTCACTTCAGGTTTATTGTATCCCTTGGACCTTCTTATTGACGATGAAACACAGAAATGGCCTCGGAATTAAATACAAAAGGCACAATTCCGACTTAAGTACAAGAAGACTGCCTCTTCTTACTGTCTATGTCTTGAACCATTCCTGTGACACTAGTTATAGATTCCGATGCTTCACTCCAGGTTTACTGTATCCCTTGGACCTTCTCATTGACGATGAAACTCAGAAATTGCATCGGAATTAAATAGAAAAGGCACAATGCCGACTAAAGTACAAGAAGACTGACTCTTCTCTCTGACTATGTTTTGAACCATTCCTGCGACACTAGTTACAGCTTCCGATGCTTCACTCCAGGTTTAGTGTATCCCTTGGACCTTCTTATTGACGATGAAACACAGAAATTACATCGGAATTAAATACAAAAGGTACAATGCCGACTTAGGCACACAAAGACTGACTCTTCTTACTGACTAAGTTTTGAACCATTATTGTGACACTAGTTATAGATTCCGATGCTTCACTTCATTTTTACTGCATCCCTCTGACCTTATTGACGATGAAACACAGATATTGCATCGGCATTAAATACAAAAGGCACAATACCGACTTAAGTACAAGAAGACTGACTCTTCTTACTGTCTATGTTTTGAAACACTCCTGTTACACTAGATATAGGTTCCGATGCTTCACTTCAGGTTTACTGTATCAATTGGACCTTCTTATTGACGATGAAACACAGAAATTGCTTCGGAATTAAATACAAAAGGCACAATGCCGACTTAAGTACAAGAAGACTGCCTCTTCTTACTGTCTATGTTTTGAACCATTCCTGTTACACTAATCATAGATCCCGATGCTTGACTTCAGGTTTACTGTATCTCTTGGACCTTCTTATTGACAATGAAACACAGAAATTGCATCGGAATTTAATACAAAAGGCACAATGCCGACTCAAGTACAAGAAGACTGACTCTTCTGACTGTCTATGTTTTGAACCACTCGTGTCACACTAGTTATAGATTCCGATGCCTCACTTCAGGTTTACTGTATCGGTCTGACCTTCTTTTTGTCGATGAAACACAGAAATTGCATCGGAATTAAATACAAAATGCACAATGCCGACTTAAGTACATGAAGACTGACTCTTCATACTGTCTATGTTTTGAACCATATCTGTGACACTAGTTATAGATTCCGATGCTTCACTTCCCTCTGACCATCTTATTGACGATGAAACACATTAATTGCATCGGAATTAAATACGAATGGCACAATGCCGACTTAAGTACAAGAAGAATGACTCTTCTTTCTGTCTATGTTTTGATCCATTCCTGTGACACTAGTTATGGATTCCGATGCTTCACTTCAGGTTTATTGTATCCCTTGGACCTTCTTATTAACGATGAAACTATGAAATTGCATCGGAATTAAATACAAAAGGCACAATGCCGACTTAAGTACATGAAGACTGTATCTTCTTACTGCCTATGTTTTGAACCATTCCTGTTACACTAGTTAGAGATTCCGATGCTTCACTTCAGATTTACTGTATCCCTCTGACCTTCTTATTGACGATGAAACACAGAAATTGCATCGGAATTACATACAAAAGGCACAATGCCAACTTAAGTACAAGAAGACTGACTCTTCTTACTGTCTATGTCTTGAAGCATTCCTGTGACACTAGTTATAGATTCCGATGCTTCACTCCAGGTTTACTGAATCCCTTGGACCTTCTTATTGACGACGAAACACAGAAATTGCATCGGAATTACATACAAAAGGCACAATGCCAACTTAAGTACAAGAAGACTGACTCTTCTTACTGTCTATGTCTTGAAGCATTCCTGTGACACTAGTTATAGATTCCGATGCTTCACTCCAGGTTTACTGTATCCCTTGGACCTTCTTATTAGCGATGAAACTCAGAAATTGCATCGGAATTAAATAGAAAAGGCACAATGCCGACTAAAGTGCAAGAAGACTGACTATTCTCTCTGACTATGTTTCGAACCATTCATGTGACACTAGTTATAGATTCCGATGCTTCACTCCAGGTTGACTGTATCCCTTGGAGCTTGTTATTGACGATGAAACACCGAAATTGCATCGGAATTAAATAGAAAAGGCACAATGTCGACTAAAGTACAAGAAGACTGACTCTTCTTACTGTCTATGCTTTGAACCATTCCTGCGACACTAATTACAGCTTACGATGCTTCACTCCAGGTTTAGTGTATCCCTTGGACCTTCTTATTGACGATGAAACACAGAAATTGCATCGGCATTAAATACAAAAGGCACAATACCGACTTAAGTACAAGAAGACTGACTCTTCTTACTGTCTATGTTTTGAACCACTCCTGTGACACCAGATATAGATTCCGATGCTCCACTTCAGGTTTACTGTATCAATTGGACCTTCTTGTTGACGATGAAACACAGAAATTACATCGGAATTAAATACAAAAGGTACAATGCCGACTTAGGTACAAAGAGACTGACTCTTCTTACTGACTATGCTTTGAACCATTATTGTGACACTAGTTATAGATTCCGATGCCTCAACTCTGGTTTACTGTATCCCTCTGACCTTCTTATTGACGATGAAACACAAAAATTGGATAGGAATTAAATAGAAAAGGCACAATGCCGACTTAAGTACAAGAAGACTGACTCTTCTTACTGTCTATGTTTTGAACCATTCCTGTGACACTAGTTATAGATCCCGATGTTTGACTTCAGGTTTACTGTATCCCTTGGACCTTCTTATTGACGATGAAACACAGAAATTGCATCGGAATTTAATACAAAAGGCACAATGCCGACTCAAGTACAATAAGACTGACTCTTCTGACTGTCTATGATTTGAACCACTCGTGTCACACTAGTTATAGATTCCGATGCCTCACTTCAGGTTTACTGTATCGGTCTGACCTTCTTTTTGTCGATGAAACACAGAAATCGCATCGGAATTAAATACAAAATGCACAATGCCGACTTAAGTACATGAAGACTGACTCTTCATACTGTCTATGTTTTGAACCATATCTGTGACACTAGTTATGGATTCCGATGCTTCACTTCCCTCTGACCTTCTTATTGACGATGAAACACATTAATTGCATCGGAATTAAATACGAATGGCACAATGCCGACTTAAGTACAAGAAGAATGACTCTTCTTTCTGTCTATGTTTTGATCCATTCCTGTGACACTAGTTATGGATTCCGATGCTTCACTTCAGGTTTATTGTATCCCTTGGACCTTCTTATTGACGATGAAACACAGAAATTGCCTCGGAATTAAATACAAAAGGCACAATGCCGACTTAAGTACAAGAAGACTGACTCATCCTACTGTCTATGTTTGAACCATTCCATTGACACTAGTTATAGCTTCCGATACTTCACTTCAGTTTTACTGTTTCCCTTGGACCTTCTTATTAACGATGAAACAATGAAATTGCATCGGAATTAAATACAAAAGGCACAATGCCGACTTAAGTACATGAAGACTGTATCTTCTTACTGCCTATGTTTTGAACCATTCCTGTTACACTAGTTAGAGATTCCGATGCTTCACTTCAGGTTTACTGTATCCCTCTGACCTTCTTATTGACGATGAAACACAGAAATTGCATCGGAATTACTTTCAAAAGGCACAATGCCGACTTAAGTGCAAGAAGACGGACTCTTCTTGCTGTCTATGTTTTGAACCATTCCTGTGACACTGGTTATAGGTTCTGATGCTTCACCTCAGGTTTTTTGTATCCCTTGGATCTTCTTATTGACGATGAAACACAGAAATAGCATCGGAATTTAATACAAAAGGCACAATGCCGACTTAAAAACAAGAAGACTGACTCTTCCTACTGTCTAGGATTTTGAACCATTCCTCTGACACTAGTTATAGATTCCGATGCTTCACTCCAGGTTTACTGTATCCCTTTTACCTTCTTATTAGCGATGAAACTCAGAAATTGCATCGGAATTAAATAGAAAAGGCACAATGCCGACTAAAGTGCAAGAAGACTGACTATTCTCTCTGACTATGTTTCGAACCATTCATGTGACACTAGTTATAGATTCCGATGCTTCACTCCAGGTTGACTGTATCCCTTGGAGCTTGTTATTGACGATGAAACACCGAAATTGCATCGGAATTAAATAGAAAAGGCACAATGTCGACTAAAGTACAAGAAGACTGACTCTTCTTACTGTCTATGCTTTGAACCATTCCTGCGACACTAATTACAGCTTACGACGCTTCACTCCAGGTTTAGTGTATCCCTTGGACCTTCTTATTGACGATGAAACACAGAAATTGCATCGGCATTAAATACAAAAGGCACAATACCGACTTAAGTACAAGAAGACTGACTCTTCTTACTGTCTATGTTTTGAACCACTCCTGTGACACTAGATATAGATTCCGATGCTCCACTTCAGGTTTACTGTATCAATTGGACCTTCTTGTTGACGATGAAACACAGAAATTACATCGGAATTAAATACAAAAGGTACAATGCCGACTTAGGTACAAAGAGACTGACTCTTCTTACTGACTATGCTTTGAACCATTATTGTGACACTAGTTATAGATTCCGATGCCTCAACTCTGGTTTACTGTATCCCTCTGACCTTCTTATTGACGATGAAACACAAAAATTGGATAGGAATTAAATAGAAAAGGCACAATGCCGGCTTAAGTACAAGAAGACTGACTCTTCTTACTGTCTATGTTTTGAACCATTCCTGTGACACTAGTTATAGATCCCGATGTTTGACTTCAGGTTTACTGTATCCCTTGGACCTTCTTATTGACGATGAAACACAGAAATTGCATCGGAATTTAATACAAAAGGCACAATGCCGACTCAAGTACAATGACTCTTCTGACTGTCTATGTTTTGAACCACTCCTGTCACACTAGTTATAGATTCCGATGCCTCACTTCAGGTTTACTGTATCGGTCTGACCTTCTTTTTGTCGATGAAACACAGAAATTGCATCGGAATTAAATTCAAAATGCACAATGCCGACTTAAGTACATGAAGACTGACTCTTCTTACTGTCTATGTTTTGAACCATTTCTGTGACACTAGTTATAGATTCCGATGCTTCACTTCAGTGTTACTGTATCCCTCCGACCTTCTTATTGAGGATGAAACACATTAATTGCATCGGAATTAAATACAAATGGCACAATGCCGACTTCAGTACAAGAAGAATGACTCTTCTTTCTGTCTATGTTTTGAACCATTCCTGTGACACTGGTTATAGGTTCTGATGCTTCACCTCAGGTTTATTGTATCCCTTGGATCTTCTTATTGACGATGAAACACAGAAATTGCATCGGAATTAAATACAAATGGCACAATACCGACTTAAGTACAAGAAGACTGACTCTTCTTAATGTCTATCTTTAGAACCATTCCTGTGACACTAGTTATAGATTCCGATGCTTCACTCTAGGTTTAATGTATCCCTTGGACCTCCTTATCGACGATGTACACAGAAATTGCATCGGAATTAAGTAGAAAAGGCACAATGCCGACTTAAGTAGAAGAAAACTGACTCTTCTTACTGACTATGTTTAGAACCATACCTGTGACACTAGTTATAGATTCCGATGCTTCACTTCAGGTTTACTGTATCCCTCTGAGCTTCATATTGACGATGAAACACAGAAATTGCACCGGAATTCAATACAAAGGGCACAATGCCGACTTAAGTACAAGAAGACTGACACTTCTTACTGTCTATGATTTGAACCATACCATTGACACTAGTTATAGTTTCCGATGCTTGACTCCAGGTCTACTGTATCCCTTGGACCTTCTTATTGACGATGAAACACAGAAATGTCCTCGGAATTAAATACAAAATGCACAATGCCGACTTAAGTACAAGAAGACTGACTCATCCTACTGTCTACGTTTGAACCATTCCATTGACACTAGTTATAGTTTCCGATGCTTCACTTCAGGTTTAATGTTTCCCCTGGACCTTCTTATTATCGATGAAACAATGAAATTGCATCGGAATTAAATACAAAAGGCACAATGCCGACTTAAGTACATGAAGACTGTATCTTCTTAGAGCCTACGTTTTGAACTATTCCTGTGACACTAGTTAGAGATTCCGATGCTTCACTTCAGGTTTACTGTATCCCTCTGACCTTCTTATTGACGGTGAAACACAGAAATTGCTTCGGAATTAAATTCAACAGGCACAATGCCGACTTAAGTGCAAGAAGACTGACTCTTCTTACTGCCTATGTTTTGAACCATTCCTGTGACACTGGTTATAGGTTCTGATGCTTCACCTCAGGTTTATTGTATCCCTTGGATCTTCTTATTGACGATGAAACACAGAAATTGCATCGGAATTATATACAAAAGGCACAATGCCGACTTAAGTACAAGAAGACTGACTCTTCCTACGGTCTAGGTTTTGAACAATTCCTCTGACACTAGTTATAGATTCCGATGGTTCACTTCAGGTTTACTGAATCCCTTGGACCTTCTTATTGACGACGAAACACAGAAATTGCATAGGAATTAAATGCAAAAGGCACAATACCGACTAAAGTACAAGAAGACTGACTATTCTTACTGTCTATGTCTTGAACCATTCCTGTGACACTAGTTATAGATTCCGATGCTTCACTCCAGGTTTACTGTATCCCTTGGACCTTCTTATTGACGATAAAACTCAGAAATTGCATCGGAATTAAATAGAAAAAGCACAATGCCGACTCAAGTACAAGAAGCCCTACTCTTCTCTCTGACTATGTTTTGAACCATTCCTGTGACACTAGTTATAGATTCCGATGCTTCACTCCAGGTTAACTGTATCCCTTGGACGTTGTTATTGACGATCAAACACCGAAATTGCATCGGAATTAAATAGAAGAGGCACAATGCCGACTAACGTACAAGAAGACTGACTCTTCTTACTGTCTATGTTTTGAACCATTCCTCTGACACTAGTTACAGTTTCCGATGCTGCACTCCAGGTTTAGTGTATCCCTTGGACCTTCTTATTGACAATGAAACACAGAAATTGCATAGGAATTAAATAGAAAAGGCACTATGCCGACTTAAGTACAAGATGACTGACTGTACATACTGACTATGTTTTGAGCCATTCCTGTGACACTAGTTATAGATTCCGATGCTTGACTTCAGGTTTACTGTAACCCTTGGACATTCTTATTAACGATGAAACACAGAAATTGCATCGGAAGTAAATACAAAAGGCACAATGACGACTTAGGTACAAGAAGACTGACTCTTCTTACTGTCTATGTGTAGAACCAATCCTGTGACACTAGCTATAGATTCCGATGCTTCCCTTCATTTTTGCTGCATCCCTCTCACCATATTGACGATGAAACACAGATATTGCATCGGCATTAAATACAAAAGGCACAATACCGACTTAAGTACAAGAAGACTGACTCTTCTTACTGTCTATGTTTTGAACCACTCCTGTGACACTAGATATAGATTCCGATGCTTCACTTCAGGTTTACTGTATCAATTGGACCTTCTTGTTGACGATGAAACACAGAAATTACATCGGAATTAAATACAAAAGGTACAATGCCGACTTAGGGACAAAAAGACTGACTCTTCTTACAGACTATGTTTTGAACCATTATTGTGACACTAGTTATAGATTCCGATGCTTCACTTCAGGTTTACTGTATCCCTCTGACCGTCTTATTGACGATGAAACACAGAAATTGGATAGGAATTAAATAGAAAAGGCACAATGCCGACTTAAGTACAAGAAGACTGACTCTTCTTACTGTCTATGTTTTGAACCACTCCTGTCACACTAGTTATAGATTCCGATGTCTCACTTCAGGTTTACTGTATCGGTCTGACCTTCTTTTTGTCGATGAAACACATTAATTGAATCGGAATTACATACAAATGGCAACTGTTATCCATCCATTACCTAAACCAGAAGAGGTAGAACTCTTCATTAAAGAGAAATTAAACCTTGCGCCACAAAACAAAGTAGGTCCATTTATAAGAACAAATAGGGCAGTTTTACCTACTCCCCTTACTTCGTTCTTTTTCCCCTTAGCAGAAGATGTCGATGCACCAAGAGTGCCGTCCACATTTACAAGTGTTTTGTAAACGAGCAATCGTCGGCGACGACTATAACAACGTCTACAAGTTAAGTACAAGAAGAATGACTCTTCTTTCTGTCTATGTTTTGATCCATTCCTGTGACACTAGTTATGGATTCCGATGCTTCACTTCAGGTTTATTGTATCCATTGGACCTACTTATTGACGATGAAACACATAAATTGCCTCGGAATTAAATACAAAAGTCACAATGCCGACTTAAGTACAAGAAGACTGACTCTTCTTACTGTCTATGTTTTGAACCATTCCTGTGACACTAGTTATAGATTCCGATGCTTCACTGGAGGTTTACTGTACCCTTGGACCTTCTCATTGACGATGAAATACAGAAATTGCATCGGAATTAAATAGAAAAGGCACAATGCCGACTAAAGTACAACAAGACTGACTCTTCTTACTGTCTATGTTTTGAACCATTCCTGTGACACTAGTTATAGATCCCGATGCTTGACTTCAGGTTTACTGTATCCCTTGGACCTTCATATTGACAATGAAACACAGAAATTGCATCGGAATTTAATACAAAAGGCACAATGCCGACTCAAGTACAAGAACACTGACTCTTCTGACTGTCTATGTTTTGAACCACTCCTGTCACACTAGTTATAGATTTCGATGCCTCACTTCAGGTTTACTGTATCGGTCTGACCTTCTTTTTGTCGATGAAACACATTAATTGCATCGGAATTAAATACAAATGGCACAATGCCGACCTAAGTACAAGAAGAATGACTCTTCTTTCTGTCTATGTTTTGATCCATTCCTGTGACACTAGTTATGGATTCCGATGCTTCACTTCAGGTTTATTGTATACATTGGACCTACTTATTGACGATGAAACACAGAAGTTGCCTCGGAATTAAATACAAAAGGCACAATGCCGACTTAAGTACAAGAAGACTGACTCTTCTCACTGTCTATGTTTTTAACCATTCCTGTGACACTAGTTATAGATTCCGATGCTTCACTGGAGGTTTACTGTACCCTAGGACCTTCTCATTGACGATGAAACTCGGAAATTGCAACGGAATTAAATAGAAAAGCACAATGCCGACTAAAGTACAAGAAGACTGACTCTTCTCTCTGACTATGTTTTGAACCATTCCTGTGACACTAGTTAAAGATTCCGATGCTTCACTCCAGGTTAACTGTATCCCTTGGACCTTGTTATTGACGATGAAACACCGAAATTGCATCTGAATTAAATAGAAATAGCACAATGCCGACTAAAGTACAAGAAGACTGACTCTTCTTACTGTCTATGTTTTGAACCATTCCTGCGACACTAGTTACAGCTTCCGATGCTTCACTCCTGGTTTAGTGTATCCCTTGGACCTTCTTATTGACGATGAAACACAGAAATTGCATAGGAACTAAATAGAAAAGGCACTATGCCGACTTAAGTACAAGATGACTGACTCTACTTACTGACTATGTTTTGAGCCATTCCTGTGACACTAGTTATAGATTTCGATGCTTGACTTCAGGTTTACTGCAACCCTTGTACCTTCTTATTGACGATGAAACACAGAAATTGGATCGGAAGTAAATGCAAAAGGCACAATGACGACTTAACTACAAGAAGACTGACTCTTCTTACTGTCTATGTTTTGAACCAATCCTGTGACACTAGCTATAGATTCCGATGCTTCACTTCATTTTTACTGCATCCCTTTGACCTTATTGACGATGAAACACAGATATTGCATCGGCATTAAATACAAAAGGCACAATACCGACTTAAGTACAAGAAGACTGACTCTTCTTACTGTCTATGTTTTGAACCACTCCTCTGACACTAGATATAGATTCCGATGCTTCACTTCAGGTTTACTGTATCAATTGGACCTTCTTGTTGACGATGAAACACAGAAATTACATCGGAATTAAATACAAAAGGTACAATGCCGGCTTAGGTAAAAAAAGGCTGACTCTTCTTACTGACTATGTTTTGAACCATTATAGTGACACTAGTTATAGATTCCGATGCCTCACTTCAGGTTTACTGTATCGGTCTGACCTTCTTTTTGTCGATGAAACACAGAAATTGCATCAGAATTAAATACAAAATGCACAATGCCGACTTAAGTACATGAAGACTGACTCTTCTAACTGTCTATGTTTTGAACCAATTCTGTGACACTAGTTATAGATTCCGATGCTTCACTTCAGGTTTACTGTATCCCTTGGACCTTCTTATTGACGATGAAACACAGAAAGTGGACAGGAATTAAATAGAAAAGGCACAATGCCGACTTAAGTACAAGAAGACTGACTCTTCTTACTGTCTATGTTTTGAACCATTCCTGTGATACTAGTTATAGATCCCGATGCTTGACTTCAGGTTAACTGTATCCCTTGGACTTTCATATTGACAATGAAACACAGAAATTGCATCGGAATTTAATACAAAAGGCACAATGCCGACTCAAGTACAAGAAGACTGACTCATCTGACTAACTATGTTTTGAACCACTCCTGTCACACTAGTTATAGATTCCGATGCCTCACTTCAGCTTTACTGTATCGGTCTGACCTTCTTTTTGTCGATGAAACACTGAAATTGCATCGGAATTAAATACAAAATGCACAATGCCGACTTAAGTACATGAAGACTGACTCTTCTTACTGTCTATGTTTTGAACCATTTCTGTGACACTAGTTATAGATTCCGATGCTTCACTTCAGGGTTACTGTATCCCTCTGACCTTCTTAATGACGATGAAACACATTAATTGCATCGGAATTAAATACAAATGGCACAATGCCGACTTAAGTACAAGAAGACTGACTCTTCTTACTGTCTATGTTTTGAACCATTCCTGCGACACTAGTTACAGCTTCCGATGTTTCACTCCAGGTTTAGTGTATCCATTGGACCTTCTTATTGACGATGAAACACAGAAATTACATTGGAATTAAATACAAAAGGTACAATGCCGACTTAGGCACAAAAAGACTGACTCTTCTTACTGACTAAGTTTTGAACCATTATTGTGACACTAGTTATAGACTCCGATGCTTCACTTCATTTTTACTGCATCCCTCTGACCTTATTGACCATGAAACACACATATTGCATCGGCATTAAATACAAAAGGCACAATACCGACTTAAGTACAAGAAGACTGACTCTTCTTACTGTCTATGTTTTGAACCACTCCTGTGACACTAGATATAGATTCCGATGCTTCACTTCAGGTTTACTGTATCAATTGGACCTTCTTGTTGACGATGAAAATACAGAAATTACATCGGAATTAAATACAAAAGGTACAATGCCGACTTAGGCACAAAAAGGCTGACTCTTCTTACTGACTAAGTTTTGAACCATTATTGTGACACTAGTTATAGATTCCGATGCTTCACTTCAGGTTTACTGTATCCCTCTGACCTTCTTATTGACGATGAAACACAGAAATTGGATAGGAATGAAATAGAAAAGGCACAATGCCGACTTAAGTACAAGAAGACTGACTCTTCGTACTGTCTATGTTTTGAACCATTCCTGTTACACTAATCATAGATCCCGATGCTTGACTTCAGGTTTACTGTATCTCTTGGACCTTCTTATTGACAATGAAACACAGAAATTGCATCGGAATTTAATACAAAAGGCACAATGCCGACTCAAGTACAAGAAGACTGACTCTTCTGACTGTCTATGTTTTGAACCACTCCTGTCACACTAGTTATAGATTCCGATGCCTCACTTCAGGTTTACTGTATCGGTCTGACCTTCTTTTTGTCGATGAAACACAGAAATTGCATCGGAATTAAATGCAAAATGCACAATGCCGACTTAAGTACATGAAGACTGACTCTTCATACTGTCTATGTTTTGAACCATTTCTGTGACACTAGTTATAGATTCCGATGCTTCACTTCCCTCTGACCTTCTTATTGACAATGAAACACAGAAATTGCATCGGAATTTAATACAAAAGGCACAATGGCGACTTAAGTGCAAGAAGACGGACTCTTCTTACTGTCTATGTTTTGAACCATTCCTGTGACACTGGTTATAGGTTCTGATGCTTCACCTCAGGTTTACTGTATCCCTTGGATCTTCTTATTGACGACGAAACACAGAAATTCCATCGGAATTAAATACAAAAGGCACAATGCCGACTTAAGTACAAGAAGACTGACTCTTCTTACTGTCTATGTTTTGAACCATTCCTGTGACACTAGTTATAGATTCCGATGCTTCACTCCAGGATTACTGTATCGCTTGGACCTTCTTATTAACGATGAAACTCAGAAATTGCATCGGAATTAAATAGAAAAGGCACAATGCCGACTAAAGTACAAGAAGACTGACTCTTCTCTCTGACTATGTTTCGAACCATTCCTGTGACACTAGTTATAGATTCCGATGCTTCAATCCAGGTTAACTGTGTCCCTTGGAGCTTGTTATTGACGATGAAACACCGAAATTGCATCGGAATTAAATAGAAAAGGCACAATGTCGACTAAAGTACAAGAAGACTGACTCTTCTTACTGTCTATGTTTTGAACCATTCCTGCGACACTAATTACAGCTTCCGATGCTTCACTCCAGGTTTAGTGTATCCCTTGGACCTTCATATTGACGATGAAACACAGAAATTGCATAGGAATTAAATAGAAAAGGCACTATGCCGACTTAAGTACAAGATGACTGACTCTACTTACTGACTATGTTTTGAGCCATCCAGTGACACTAGTTATAGATTCCGATGCTTGACTTCAGGTTTACTGTAACCATTGGACCTTCTTATTGACGATGAAACACAGAAATTGCATCGGAAGTAAATACAAAAGGCACAATGACGACTTAAGTACAAGAAGACTGACTCTTCTTACTGTCAATGTATTGAACCAATCCTGTGACACTTGCTATAGATTCCGATGATTCACTTCATTTTTACTGCATCCCTCTGACCTTATTGACGATGAAACACAGATATTGCATCGGTATTAAATACAAAAGGCACAATACCGACTTAAGTACAAGAAGACTGACTCTTCTTACTGTCTATGTTTTGAACCACTCCTGTGACACTAGATATAGATTCCGATGCTTCACTTCAGGTTTACTGTATCAATTGGACCTTCTTGTTGACGATGAAACATAGAAACTACATCGGAATTAAATACAAAAGGTACAATGCCGACTTAGGTACAAAGAGACTGACTCTTCTTACTGACTATGTTTTGAACCATTATTGTGACACTAGTTATAGATTCCGATGCTTCACTTCAGGTTTACTGTATCCCTCTGACCTTCTTATTGACGATGAAACACAAAAATAGGATAGGAATTAAATAGAAAAGGCACAATGCCGACTTAAGTACAAGAAGACTGACTCTTCTTACTGTCTATGTTTTGAACCATTCCTGTGACACTAGTTATAGATCCCGATGTTTGACTTCAGGTTTACTGTATCCCTTGGACCTTCTTATTGACGATGAAACACAGAAATTCTCTCGGAATTAAATACAAAAGGCACAATGCCGACTTAAGTACAAGGAGACTGACTCATCCTACTGTCTATGTTTGAACCATTCCATTGATACTAGTTATAGCTTCCGATGCTTCACTTCAGGTTTACTGTTTCCCTTGGACCTTCTTATTAACGATAAAACAATGAAATTGCATCGGAATTAAATACAAAAGGCACAATGCCGACTTACGTACATGAAGACTGTATCTTCTTACTGCCTATGTTTTGAACCATTCCTGTGACACTAGTTAGAAATTCCGATGCTTCACTTCAGGTTTACTGTATCCCTCTGACCTTCGTATTGACGATGAAACACAGAAATTGTATCGGAATTAAAAAGAAAAGGCACAATGCCGACTAAAGTACAAGAAGACTGACTCTTCTCTCTGACTATGTTTTGATCCATTCCTGTGACACTAGTTATAGATTCCGATGCTTCACTCCAGGTTAACTGTATCCCTTGGACCTTGTTATTGACGATGAATCACCGAAATTGCATTGGAATTAAATACAAAAGGCACAATGCCGACTTAAGGTAAGAAGACTGACTCTACTTACTGACTATGTTTGGACCATTCCTGTGACACTTGTTATAGATTCCGATGCTTCACTTCATTTTCACTGTATCCCTCCGACCCTCTTATTGACGATGAAACACAGAAACTGCATCAGAATTAAATAGAAAAGGCACAATGCCGACGTAAGTACAAGAAGACTGACTCTTCTTACTGTCTATGATTTGAACCATTCCTGTGACACTAGTTATAGATTCCGATGCTTCACTCCAGGTTTACTGTATCCCTTGGACCTTCTTATTGACGATGAAAAACAGAAATTGAATCGGAATTAAATAGAAAAGGCACATACCGACTTAAGTACAAGAAGACTGACTCATCTTACTGTCTATATTTTGAACCATTCCTGTGACACTAGTTATAGATTCCGATGCTTCACTCCAGGTTTACTGTATCCCTTGGACCTTCTTATTGACGATGAAACACCAAAATTGCAACGGAATTAAATACAAAAGGCACAATGCCGACTTAAGTGGATGAAGACTGACTCTCCTTACTGACTAAGTTTTGAACCATTCCTGTGACACTAGTTATTGATTCCGATGCTTCACTTCAGGTTTACTGTATCAGTCTGACCATCTTACTGACAATGAAACACAGAAATTGCATCGGATTTAAATACAAATGGCACAATGCCGACTTAAGTACAAGAAGACTGACTCTTCTTACTGTCTATGATTTGAAACATTCCTGTGACACGAGTTATAGATTCCGATGCTTCACTTCAGGTTTACTGTATCCCTTAGACCTTCTAATTGACGATGAAACTCAGAAATTGCATCGGACTTAAATAGAAAAGGCACAATGCCGACTTAAGTACAAGAAGACTGGCTCTTCTCACTGACTACGTTTTGAACCATTCCTGTGCCGCTAGTTATAGTTTCCGATGCTACACTTCAGGTTTACTGAATCCCTTGGACCTTCTTATTGACGATGAAACACAGAAATTGGATAGGATTTAAATAGAAAAGGCACAATGCCGACTTAAGTACAAGAAGACTGACTCTTCGTACTGTCTATGCTTTGAACCATTCCTGTGACACTAGTCATACATCCCGATGCTTGACTTCAGGTTTACTGTATCCCTTGGACCTTCTTATTGACGATGAAACACAGAAATTGCATCGGAATTTAATACAAAAGGCACAATGCCGACTCAAGTACAAGAAGACTGACTCTTCTTACTGTCTATGTTTTGAACCATAACTGTGACACTAGCTATAGATTCCGATGCTTCACATCATTTTTATAGCATCCCTCTGACCTTATTGACAATGAAACACAGATATTGCATCGGCATTTAATACAAAAGGCACAATACCGACTTAAGTACAAGAAGACTGACTCTTCTTACTGTCTATGTTTTGACCACTCCTGTGACACTAGATATAGATTCCGATGCTTCACTTCAGGTATACTGTATCAATTGGACCTTCTTGTTGACGATGAAACACAGAAATTACATCGGAATTAAATACAAAAGGTACAATGCCGACTTAGGTACAAAAAGACTGACTCTTTTTACTGACTAAGTTTTGAACCATTATTGTGACACTAGTTATTGATTCCGATGTTTCACTTCAGGTTTACTGTATCCCTCTGACCTTCTTATTGACGATAAAACACAGAAATTGGATAGGAATTAAATAGAAAAGGCACAATGCCGACTTAAGTACAAGAAGACTGACTCTTCGTACTGTCTATGTTTTGAACCATTCCTGTGACACTAGTCATAGATCCCGATGCTTGACTTCAGGTTTACTGTATCCCTTGGACCTTCTTATTGACGATGAAACACAGAAATTGCATCGGAATTTAATACAAAAGGCACAATGCCGACTCAAGTACAAGAAGACTGACTCTTCTGACAGTCTATGTTTTGAACCACTCCTGTCACAATAGTTATAGATTCCGATGCTTCACTTCAGGGTTACTGTATCCCTCTGACATTCTTATTGACGATGAAACACATTAATTGCATCGGAATTAAATACAAATGGCACAATGCCGACTTAAGTGCAAGAACACTGACTCTTCTTACTGTCTATGTTTTGAACCATTCCTGTGACACTGGTTATAGGTTCTGTTGCTTCACCTCAGGTTTACTGTATCCCTTGGATCTTCTTATTGACGATGAAACACAGAAGTTGCATCGGAATTTAATACAAATGGCACAATGCCGACTTAAGTACAAGAAGACTGACTCTTCCTACTGTCTAGGATTTTGAACCATTCCTCTGACACTTGTTATAGATTCCGATGCTTCACTTCAGGTTTACTGAGTCCCTTGGACCTTCTTATTGACGAAGAAACACAGAAATTGCATCGCAATTAAATACAAAAGGCACAATGCCGACTTAAGTACAAGAAGACTGACTCTTCTTACTGTCTATGTTTTGAACCATTCCTGTGACACTAGTTATAGATTCCGATGCTTCACTCCAGGTTTACTGTATCCCTTGGACCTTCTTATTGACGATGAAACTCAGAAAATGCATCGGAATTAAATAGAATTCACAATGCCGACTAAAGTACAAGAAGACTGACTATTCTCTCTGACTATGTTTTGAACCATTCCTGTGACACTAGTTATAGATTCCGATGCTTCACTCCGGGTTAACTGTATCCCTTTGAGCTTGTTATTGACGATGAAACACCGAAATTGCATCGGAATTAAATAGAAAAGGCACAACGTCGACTAAAGTACAAGAAGACTGATTCTTCTTACTGTCTATGTTTTGAACCATTCCTGCGACACGAATTACAGCTTCCGATGCTTCACTCCAGGTTTAGTGTATCCCTTGGACCTTCTTATTGACGATGAAACACAGAAATTGCATAGGAACTAAATAGAAAAGGCACTATGCCGACTTAAGTACAAGATGACTGACTCTACTTACTGACCATGATTTGAACCATTCCTGTGACACTAGTTATAGATTCCGATGCTTGACTTCAGGTTTACTGTAACCCTTGGACCTTCTTATTGACGATGAAACACAGAAATTGCATCGGAGGTAAATACAAAAGGCACAATGACGACTTAAGTACAAGAAGACTGACTCTTCTTACTGTCTATGTATTGAACCAATCCTGTGACACTAGCTATAGATTCCGATGCTTCACTTCATTTTTACTGCATCCCTCTGACCTTATTGACGATGAAACACAGATATTGCATCGGCATTCAATACAAAAGGCACAATACCGACTTAAGTACAAGAAGACTGACTCTTCTTACTGTCTATGTTTTGAACCACTCCTGTGACACTAGATATAGATTCCGATGCTTCACTTCAGGTTTACTGTATCAATTGGACCTTCTTGTTGACGATGAAACACAGAAATTACATCGGAATTAAATACGAAAGGTACAATGCCGACTTAGGTACAAAAAGACTGACTCTTCTTACTGACTATGTTTTGAACCATTATTGTGACACTAGTTATAGATTCCGATGCTTCACTTCAGGTTTACTGTATCCATCTGACCTTCTTATTGACGATGAATCACAGAAATTGGATAGCAATTAAATAGAAAAGGCACAATGCCGACTTAAGTACAAGAAGACTGACTCTTCGTACTGTCTATGTTTTGAACCATTCCTGTGACACTAGTCATAGATCCCGATGCTTGACTTCAGGTTTACTGTATCCCTTGGACCTTCTTATTGACGATGAAACACAGAAATTGCATCGGAATTTAATACAAAAGGCACAATGCCGACTCAAGTACAAGAAGACTGACTCTTCTTACTGTCTATGTTTTGAACCATAACTGTGACACTAGCTATAGATTCCGATGCTTCACTTCATTTTTACTGCATCCCTCTGACCTTATTGACGATGAAAGACAGATATTGCATCGGCATTTAATACAAAAGGCACATACCGACTTAAGTACAAGAAGGCTGACTCTTCTTACTGTCTATATTTTGAACCACTCCTGTGACACTAAATATAGATTCCGATGCTTCACTTCAGGTTTACTGTATCAATTGGACCTTCTTGTTGACGATGAAACACAGAAATTATATCGGAATTAAATACAAAATGTACAATGCCGACTTAGGTACAAAAAGACTGACTCTTCTTACTGAATAAGTTTTGAACCATTATTGTGACACTAGTTATAGATTCCGATGCTTCACTTCAGGTTTACTGTATCCCACTGACCTTCTTATTAACGATAAAACACAGAAATTGGATAGGAATTAAATAGAAAAGGCACAATGCCGACTTAAGTACAAGAAGACTGACTCTTCGTACTGACTATGTTTTGAACCATTCCTGTGACACTAGTCATAGATCCCGATGCTTGACTTCAGGTTTACTGTATCCCTTGGACCTTCTTATTGACGATGAAACACAGAAATTGCATCGGAATTTAATACAAAAGGCACAATGCCGACTCAAGTACAAGAAGACTGACTCTTCTGACTGTATATGTTTTGAACCACTCCTGTCACACTAGTTATAGATTCCGATGCCTCAGTTCAGGTTTACTGTATCGGTCTGACCTTCTTTTTGTCGATGAAACACAGAAATTGCATCGAAATTAAATACAAAATGCACAATGCCAACTTAAGTACATGAAGTCTGACTCTTCATACTGTCTATGTTTTGAACCATTTCTCTGACACTAGTTATAGATTCCGATGCTTCACTTCAGGGTTACTGTATCCCTCTGACCTTCCTATTGACGATGAAACACATTAATTGCATCGGAATTAAATACAAATGGCACAATGCCGACTTAAGTACAGGAAGAATGACTCTTCTTTCTGTCTATGTTTTGATCCATTCCGGTGACACTAGTTATGGATTCCGATGCTTCACTTCAGGTTTATTGTATCCCTTGGACCTTCTTATTGACAATGAAACACAGAAATTGCCTCGGAATTAAATACAAAAGGCACAATGCCGACTTAAGTACAAGAAGACTGACTCATCCTACTGTCTATGATTGAACCATTCCATTGACACTAGTTATAGCTTCCGATACTTCACTTCAGGTTTACTGTTTCCCTTGGACCTTCTTATTAACGATGAAACAATGAAATTGCATCGGAATTAAATACAAAAGGCACAATGCCGACTTAAGTACATGAAGACTGATTCTTCTTACTGCCTGTGTTTTGAACCATTCCTGTGACAATAGTTAGAGATTCCGATGCTTCACTTCAGGTTTACTGTATCCCTCTGACCTACTTATTGACGTTGAAACACAGAAATTGCATCGGAATTAAATTCAAAAGGCACAATGCTAATTTAAGTGCAAGAAGACTGACTCTTCTTACTGTCTATGTTTTGAACCATTCCTGTGACACTGGTTATAGGTTCTGTTGCTTCACCTCAGGTTTACTGTATCCCTTGGATCTTCTTATTGACGATGAAACACAGAAATTGCATCGGAATTTAATACAAAAGGCACAATGCCGACTTAAGTACAAGAAGACTGACTCTTCCTACTGTCTAGGATTTTGAACCATTCCTCTGACACTAGTTATAGATTCCGATGCTTCACTTCAGGTTTACTGAATCCCTTGGACCTTCTTATTGACGACGAAACACAGAAATTGCATCGCAATTAAATACAAAAGGCACAATGCCGACTTAAGTACAAGAAGACTGACTCTTCTTACTGTCTATGTTTTGAACCATTCCTGTGACACTAGTTATAGATTCCGATGCATCTCTCCAGGTTTACTGTATCCCTTGGACCTTCTTATTGACGATGAAACTCAGAAATTGCACCGGAATTAAATACAAAAGGCACAATGCCGACTTAAGTACAAGAAGACTGACTCTACTTACTGACTATGCATTTGAGCCATTCCTGTGACACTAGTTATAGATTCCGATGCTTGACTTCAGGTTTACTGTAACCCTTGGACCTTCTTATTGACGATGAAACACAGAAATTGCATCGGAAGTAAATACAAAAGGCACAATGGCGACTTAAGTACAAGAAGACTGACTCTTCTTACTGTCTATTTATTGAACCAATACTGTGACACTAGCTATAGATTCCGATGCTTCACTTCATTTTTACTGCATCCCTCTTACCTTATTGACGATGAAACACAGATATTGCATCGGCATTAAATACAAAAGGCACAATACCGACTTAAGTACAAGAAGACTGACTCTTCTTACTGTCTATGTTTTGAACCACTCCTGTGACACTAGATATAGATTCCGATGCTTCACTTCAGGTTTACTGTATCAATTGGACCTTCTTGTTGACGATGAAACACAGAAATTACATCGGAATTAAATACAAAAGGTACAATGCCGACTTAGGTACAAAAAAACTGACTCTTCTTACTGACTATGTTTTGAACCATTATTGTGACACTAGTTATAGATTCCGATGCTTCACTTCAGGTTTACTGTATCCCTCTGACCTTCTTATTGACGATGAAACACAGAAATTGGATAGGAATTAAATAGAAAAGGAACAATGCCCACTTAAGTACAAGAAGACTGCCTCTTCTTACTGTCTATGTTTTGAACCATTTCTGACACTAGTTATAGATTCCGATGCTTCACTTCAGGGTTACTGTATACCTCTGACCTTCTTATTGACGATGAAACACATTAATTACATCGGAATTAAATACAAAAGGCACAATGCCGACTTAAGTACAAGAAGACTGACTCTTCTTACTGTCTATGATTTGAACCATTCCTGTGACACTAGTTATAGATTCCGATACTTCATTCCAGGTTTACTGTATCCCTTGGACCTTCTTATTGACGATGAAACACCGAAATTGCAACGGAATTAAATACAAAAGGCACAATGCCGACTTAAGTGCATGAAGACTGACTCTCCTTACTGACTAAGTTTTGAACCATTCCTGTGACACTAGTTATAGATTCCGATGCTTCACTTCAGGTTTACTGTATCAGTCTGACCATCTTATTGACAATGAAACACAGAAATTGCATCGGATTTAAATACAAATGGCACAATGCCGACTTAAGTACAAGAAGACTGACTCTTCTTACTGTCTATGATTTGAACCATTCCTGTGACACGAGTTATAGATTCCGATGCTTCACTTCAGGTTTACTGTATCCCTTAGACCTTCTAATTGACGGTGAAACTCAGAAATTGCATCGGACTTAAATAGAAAAGGCACAATGCCGACTTAAGTACAAGAAGACTGGCTCTTCTCACTGACTATGTTTTGAACCATTCCTGTGCCACTAGTTATAGTTTCCGATGCTACACTTCAGGTTTACTGAATCCCTTGGACCTTCTTATTGACGATGAAACACAGAAATTCTATAGGATTTAAATAGAAAAGGCACAATGCCGACTTAAGTACGTGAAGACTGTATCTTCTTACTGCCTATGATTTGAACCATTCCTGTGACACTGGTTATAGGTTCTGATGCTTCACCTCAGGTATACTGTATCCCTTGGATCTTCTTATTGACGATGAAACACAGAAGTTGCATCGGAATTTAATACAAAAGGCACAATGCCGACTTAAGTACAAGAAGACTGACTCTTCCTACTGTCTAGGATTTCGAACCATTCCTCTGACACTTGTTATAGATTCCGATGCTTCACTTCAGGTTTACTGAATCCCTTGGACATTCTTATTGACGACGAAACACAGAAATTGCATCGCAATTAAATACAAAAGGCACAATGCCGACTTAAGTACAAGAAGACTGACTCTTCTTACTGTCTATGTTTTGAACCATTCCTGTGACACTAGTTATAGATTCCGATGCTTCACTCCAGGTTTACTGTATCCCTTGGACCTTCTTATTGACGATGAAACTCAGAAATTGCATCGGAATTAAATAGAATTCACAATGCCGACTAAAGTACAAGAAGACTGACTATTCTCTCTGACTATGTTTTGAACCATTCCTGTGACACTAGTTATAGATTCCGATGCTTCACTCCAGGTTAACTGAATCCCTTTGAGCTTGTTATTGACGATGAAACACCGAAATTGCATCGGAATTAAATAGAAAAGGCACAACGTCGGCTAAAGTACAAGAAGACTGACTCTTCTTACTGTCTATGTTTTGAACCATTCCTGCGACACTAATGACAGCTTCCGATGCTTCACTCCAGGTTTAGTGTATCCCTTGGACCTTCTTATTGACGATGAAACACAGAAATTGCATAGGAACTAAATAGAAAAGGCACTATGGCGACTTAAGTACAAGATGACTGACTCTACTTACTGACTATGATTTGAACCATTCCTGTGACACTAGTTATAGATTCCGATGCTTGACTTCAGGTTTACTGTAACCCTTGGACCTTCTTATTGACGAAGAAACACAGAAAATGCATCGGAAGTAAATACAAAAGGCACAATGACGACTTAAGTACAAGAAGACTGACTCTTCTTACTGTCTATGTATTGAACCAATCCTGTGACACTAGCTATAGATTCCGATGCTTCACTTCATTTTTACTGCATCCCTCTGACCTTATTGACGATGAAACACAGATATTGCATCGGCATTCAATACAAAAGGCACAATACCGACTTAAGTACAAGAAGACTGACTCTTCTTACTGTCTATGTTTTGAACCACTCCTGTGACACTAGATATAGATTCCGATGCTTCACTTCAGGTTTACTGTATCAATTGGACCTTCTTGTTGACGTGAAACACAGAAATTACATCGGAATTAAATACGAAAGGTACAATGCCGACTTAGGTACAAAAAGACTGACTCTTCTTACTGACTATGTTTTGAACCATTATTGTGACACTAGTTATAGATTCCGATGCTTCACTTCAGGTTTACTGTATCCCTCTGACCTTCTTATTGACGATGAAACACAGAAATTGGATAGCAATTAAATAGAAAAGGCACAATGCCGACTTAAGTACAAGAAGACTGACTCTTCTTACTGTCTATGTTTTGAAGCATTCCTGTGACACTAGTTATAGATCCCGATGTTTGACTTCAGGTTTACTGTATCCCTTGGACCTTCTTATTGACGATGAAACACAGAAATTGCATCGGAATTTAATACAAAAGTCACAATGCCGACTTAAGTACAAGAAGACTGACTCTTCTGACTGTCGATGGTTCGAACCACTTCTGTCACACTAGTTATAGATTCCGATGCCTCACTTCAGGTTTACTGTATCGGTCTGACCTTCTTTTTGTCGATGAAACACAGAAATTGCATCGGAATTAAATACAAAATGCACAATGCCGACTTAAGTACATGATGACTGACTCTTCATACTGTCTATGTTTTGAACCATTTCTGTGACACTAGTTATAGATTCCGATGCTTCACTTCAGGGTTTCTGTATCCCTCTGACCATCTTATTGACGATAAAACACATTAATTGCATCGGAATTAAATACAAATGGCACAATGTCGACTTCAGTACAAGAAGAATGACTCTTCTTTCTGTCTATGTTTTCATCCATTCCTGTGACACTAGTTATGGATTCCGATGCTTCACTTCAGGTTTATTGTATCCCTTGGACCTTCTTATTGACGATGAAAAACAGAAATTGCCTCGCAATTTAATACAAAAGGCACAATGCCGACTTAAGTACAAGAAGACTGACTAATCCTACTGTCTATGTTTGCACCATTCCATTGACATTAGTTATAGCTTCCGATGCTTCACTTCAGGTTTACTGTTTCCCTTAGACCTTCTTATTAACGAAGAAACAATGAAATTGCATCGGAATTAAATACAAAAGGCACAATGCCGACTTAAGTACATGAAGACTGTATCTTCTTACTGCCTATGTTATGAACCATTCCTGTGACACTAGTTAGAGATTCCGATGCTTCAGTTCAGGTTTACTGTATCCCTCTGACCTTCGTATTGACGATGAAACACAGAAATTGTATCGGAATTAAATAGAAAAGGCACAATGCCGACTAAAGTACAAGAAGACTGACTCTTCTCTCTGACTATGTTTTGAACCATTCCTGTGACACTAGTTATAGATTCCGATGCTTCACTCCAGGTTAACTGTATCCCTTGGACCTTGTTAGTGACGATGAAACACCGAAATTGCATCGGAATTCAATACAAAAGGCACAATGCCGACTTAAGGACAAGAAGACTGTATCTTCTTACTGCCTATGTTTTGAACCATTCCTGTGCCACTAGTTACAGGTTCTGATGCTTCACTTCAGGTTTACTGTAACCCTTGGATCTTCTTATTGACGATGAAACACAGAAATTGCATCGGAATTAAATATAAAAGGCACAATGCCGACTTAAGGACAAGAAGACTGACTCTTCTTACTGACTATGTTTGGACCATTCCTGTGACACTTGTTATAGATTCCGATGCTTCACTTCATGTTCACTGTATCCCTCCGACCCTCTTATTGACGATGAAACACAGAAACTGCATCGGAATTAAATAGAAAAGGCAGAATGCTGACGTAAGTACAAGAAGACTGACTCTTCTTACTGTCTATGATTTGAACCATTCCTGTGACACTAGTTATAGATTCCGATGCTTCACTCCAGGTTTACTGTATCCCTTGGACCTTCTTATTGACGATGAAAAACAGAAATTGCATCAGAATTAAATAGAAAAGGCACAATGCCGACTTAAGTACAAGAAGATTGACTCTTCTCACTGACTATGTTTTGAACCATTCCTGTAACACTAGTTATACAATCCGATGCTTCACTTCAGGTTTACTGTATCCCTTGGACCGTCTTATTGACGATGAAACACAGAAATTTCATCGGAATTAAATAGAAAAGGCACAATGCAGACTTAAGTTCAAGAAGACTGACTCTTCCTACTGTCTATGTTTTGAACCATTCCTGTGACACTAGTTTTAGATTCCGACGCTTCACTTCAGCTTTACTGTATCCCTCTGACCTTCTTATTGACGATGAAACACAGAAATTGCAGCGGAATTAAATACAAAACGCACAATGCCGACTTAAGTACAAGAAGACTGACTCTTCTTACTGTCTATGTTTTGAACCAATCCTGTGACACTAGTTATAGATTCCGAATCTTCACTCCAGGTTTACTGTATCCCTTGGACCTTCTTATTGACGATGAAACTCAGAAATTGCATCGGAATGAAATACAAAAGGCACAATGCCGACCTAAGTACAAGAAGACTGACTCTTCTTACTGCTTATGTTTGAACCATTCCTGTGACACTAGATATTCATTCCGATGCTTCACTCCAGGTTTACTGTATCCCTTGGACCTTCTTATTGACGATGAAACTCAGAAATTGTATCGGAATTAAATAGAAAAGGCACAATGCCGACTAAAGTACAAGAAGACTGACTCTCCTCTCTGACTATGTTTTGAACCATTCCTGTGACACTAGTTATAGATTCCGATGCTTCACTTCAGGTTTACTGTATCCCTTGGACCTTCTTGTTGACGATGAAATACATAAATTGCATCGGAATTAAATACAAAAGTCACAATGCCGACTTAAGTACAAGAAGACTGACTCTTCTTACTGTCTATGATTTGAACCATTCCTGTGACACTAGTTATAGATTCCGATGCTTCACTCCAGGTTTACTGTATCCCTTGGACCTTCTTATTGACGATGAAACACAGAAATTGCATCGGAATTAAATAGAAAAGGCACAATGCCGCCATAAGTACAAGAAGACTGACTCTTCTCACAGACTATGTTTTGAACCATTCCTGTGACACTAGTTATACAATCCGATGCTTCACTTCAGGTTTACTGTATCCCTTGGACCCTCGTATTGACGATGAAACACAGATATTGCATCGGAATTAAATAGAAAAGGCACAATGCCGACTTAAGTACAAGAAGACTGACTCTTCCTGCTGTCTATGTTTTGAACCATTCTTGTGACACTAGTTTTAGATTCCGATGCTTCACTTCAGCTTTACTGTATCCCTCTGACCTTCTTATTGACGATGAACCACAAATATTGCTGCGGAATTAAATACAAAAGGCACAATGCCGACTTAAGTACAAGAAGACTGACTCTTCTTACTGTCTATGTTTTGAACCATTCCTGTGACACTAGTTATAGATTCCGAAGCTTCACTCCAGGTTTACTGCATCCCTTGGACCTTCTTATTGACGATGAAACTCATAAATTGTATCGGAATCAAATACAAAAGGCACAATGCCGACTTAAGTACAAGAAGACTGACTCTTCTTACTGCTTATGTTTTGAACCATTCCTGTGCCACTAGTTATTCATTCCGATGCTTCACTCCAGGTTTACTGTATCCCTTCGACCTTCTTATTGACGATGAAACTCAGAAATTGCATCGGAATTAAGTAGAAAAGGCACAATGCCGACTAAAGTACAAGAAGACTGGCTCTTCTCTCTGACTGTGTTTTGAACCTTTCCTGTGACACTAGTTATAGATTCCGATGCTTCACTTCAGGTTTACTGTATCCCTTGGACCTTCTTATTGACGATGAAACACAGAAATTGCATCGGAATTAAATACAAAAGGCACAATGCCGACTTAAGGACAAGATGACTGACTCTTCTTCCGGTCTATGTTTTGAACCATTCCTCTGACACTAGTTATGGATTCCGATGCATCACTTCAGGTTTACTGTATCCCTTGGACCTTCTTATTGACGATGAAACACAAAAATTGCCTCGGAATTAAATACAAAAGGCACAATTCCGACTCATGTACAAGAAGACTGACTCTTCTTACTGACTATGCTTAGAACCATTCCTGTGACACTAGTTATAGATTCCAATGCTTCACTTCAGGTTTACTGTATCAGTCTGACCTTCTTATTGACAATGAAACACAGAAATTGCATCGGAATTAAATACAAAAGGCACAATGCCGACTTAAGTACAAGAAGACTGACTCTTCCTACTGTCGATGATTTGAACCATTCCTGTGACACTAGTTATAGATTGCGATGCTTCACTCCAGGTTTAATGTATCCCTTGGACCTTCTTATTGAAAATGAAACTCAGAAATTATATCGGAATTAAATAGAAAAGGCACAATGCCGACTTAAGTACAAGAAGACTGACTCTTCTAACTGACTATGTTTTGAACCATTCCTGTACCACTAGTTATAGTTTCCGATGCTTCACTTCAGGTTTACTGTATCCCTTGGACCTTCTTATTAACGATGAAACACATAAATTGCATTGGAATTAAATACAAAAGGCACAATGCCGACTTAAGTACAAGAAGACCGACTCTTCCTACTGTCTATGCTTTGAACCATACCTGTGACACTAGTTATACATTCCGATGCTTCACGTCAGGTTTACTGTATCCCTCTGACTTTCTTATAGACGATGAAACACAGAAATTGCACCGGAATTAAATAAAAAAGCACAATGCCGACGTAAGGAGAAGAAGACTGATTCTTCTAACTGTCTATATTTTGAACCATTCCTGTGACACTAGTTATGGATTCCGATACATTACTTCAGGTGTACTGTATCCCTTGGACCTTCTTATTGACGATGAAACACAGATATTGCCTCGGAATTAAATACAAAAGGCACAGAGCCGACTTATGTACAAGAAGACTGACTCTTCCTACTGTCTATGTTTGAACCATTCCATTGACACTAGTTATAGATTCCGATGCTTCACTTCAGGTATACTGTATCCCTCTGACTTTCTTATAGACGATGAAACACAGAAATTGCCCCGGAATTAAATACAAAAGCACAATGCCGACTTAAGGACAAGAAGACTGACTCTTCTAACTGTCTATGTTTTGAACCATTCCTGTGACACTAGTTATGGATTCCGATGCATTACTTCAGGTTTACTGTATCCCTTGGACCTTCTTATTGACGATGAAACACAGAAATTGCCTCGGAATTAAATAGAAAAGGCACAATGCCGACTTAAGTACAAGAAGAATGACTCTTCCCACTGACTATGATTTGAATCTTTCCTGTGACACTAGTTATACAATCAGATGCTTCACTTCAGGTTTACTGTATCCCTTCGACCTTCTTATTGACAATGAAACTCAGAAATTGCATCGGAATTAAATAGAAAAGGCCCAATGCCAACTTAAGTACAAGAAGACTGGCTCTTCTCTCTGACTATGTCTTGTACCATTCCTGTGACACTAGTTATATATTCCGATGCTTCACTTCAGGTTTACTGTATCCCTTGGACCTTCTTATTGACGATGAAACACCGAAATTGCATCGGAATTAAATACAAAAGGCATAATGCCGACTTAAGTACAAGATGACTGACTCTTCTTACTGACTATGTTTTGAACCATTCCTGTGACACTAGTTATAGATTCCAATGCTTCACTTCAGGTTTACTGTATGAGTCTGACCTTCTTACTGACAATGAAACACAGAAATTGCATCGGAATTAAATACAAAAGGCACAATGACGACTTAAGTAGAAGAAGAATGACTCTTCTTACTGTCTATGATTTGAACCATTCCTGTGACACTAGTTATAGGTTCCGATGCTTCACTCCAGGTTTACTGTATCCCTTGGACCTTCTTATTGACGATGAAACTCAGAAATTGCATCGGAATTAAATAGAAAAGGCAAAATGCCGACTTAAGGACAAGAAGACTGACTCTTCTCACGGACTATGTTTTGAACCATTCCTGTGCCACTAGTTATAGTTTCCGATGCTTCACTTCAGGTTTACTGTATCCCTTGGACCTTCTTATTAACGATGAAACACATAAATTGCATCGGTATTAAATACAAAAGGCACCATGCCGACTTATGTACAAGAAGACTGACTCTTCCTACTGTCTATGTTTAACCATTCCATTGACACTAGTTATAGATTCCGATACTTCACTTCAGGTTTACTGTTTCCCTTGGACCTTCTTATTAACGATGAAAAAATGAAATTGCATCGGAATAAATACAAAAGGCACAATGCCGACTTAAGTACATGAAGACAGATTCTTCTTACTGACTATGTATTGAACCATTCCTGTGACACTAGTTATAGATTCCGATTCTTCACTCCAGGTTTACTGTATCTCTTGGACCTTCTTATTGACGATGAAACACAGAAATTGCATCGGAATTGAATCCAAAAGGCACAATGCCTACTTAAGTACAAGAAGACTGACTCTTCCTACTGTTTATGTTTTGAACCATTCCTATGACACTAGTTTTAGATTCCGATGCTTCACTCCAGGTTTACTGTATCCCTTGGACCTTCTTATTGACGATGAAACACAGAAATTTCATCGGACTTAAATAGAAATGGCACAATGCCGACTTAAGTTCAAGAAGACTGACTCTTCTCACTGACTATGTTTGAACCATTCCTGTGCCACTAGTTATAGTTTCCGATGCTTCACTTCAGGTTTACTGTATCCCTTGGACCTTATTATTAACGATGAAACACATAAATTGCATCGGAATTAAATACAAAAAAAACACAATGCCGACTTAAGTACAAGAAGACCGACTCTTCCTACTGTCTATGCTTTGAACCATTCCTGTGACACTAGTTATAGATTCCGATACTTCACTTCAGGTTTACTGTTTCCCTTGGACCTTCTTTTTAACGATGAAACAATGAAATTGCATCGGAATTAAATCCAAAAGGCACAATTCCGACTTAAGTACAAGAAGACTGACTCTTCCTACTGTCTATGTTTTGAAACATTCCTGTGACACTAGTTATAGATTCCGATGCTTGACTTCAGGTTTACTGTATCCATTGGACCTTGTTATTGACGATGAAACACAGAATTTGCATCGGAATTTAATACAAAAGGCACAATGCCGACTCAAGTACAAGATGACTGACTCTTCTGACTGTCTATGTTTTGAAACATTCCTGTGACACTAGTTATAGATTCCGATGCCTCACTTCAGGTTTACTGTATCGGTCAGACCTTCTTATTGACGATGAAACACAGAAATTGCATCGGAATTAAATACAAAATGCACAATGCCGACTTAGGTACAAGAAGACTGACTCTTCCTAATGTCAATGTTTGAACCATTCCATTGACACTAGTTATAGATTTCGATGCTTCACTTCAGGTTTACTGTTTCCCTTGGACCTTCTTATTAACGATGAAACAATGAAATTGCAACGGAATTAAGTACAAAAGGCACAATGACAACTTAAGTACATGAAGACTGATTCTTCTTACTGACTATGTTTTGAACCATTCCTGTGACACTAGTTATAGATTCCGATGCTTCACTTCAGGTTTACTGTATCGGTCAGACCTTCTTATTGACGATGAAACACATTAATTGCATCGGAATTAAATACAAAAGGCACAATGCCGACTTAAGTACAAGAAGAATGACTCTTCTTACTGTCGATGTTTTGAACCATTCCTGTGACATTAGTTATAGATTCCGATACTTCACTCCAGGTTTACTGTATCCCTTGGACCTTATTATTGACGATGAAACACCGAAATTGCATCGGAATTAAATACAAAAGGCACAATGCCGACTTAAGTACAAGAAGACCGACTCTTCCTACTGTCTATGCTTTGAATCATACCTGTGACACTAGTTATAGATTCCGATGCTTCACTTCAGGTATACTGTATCCCTCTGACTTTCTTATAGACGATGAAACACAGAAATTGCATCGGAATTAAATACAAAAGCACAATGCCGATTTAAGGACAAGAAGACTGACTCTTCTTACTGTCTATGTTTTGAACCATTCCTGTGACACTAGTTATGGATTCCGATGCATTACTTCAGGTTTACTGTATCCCTTGGACCTTCTTATTGACGATGAAACACAGAAATTGCCTCGGAATTAAATAGAAAAGGCACAATGCCGACTTAAGTACACGAAGACTGACTCTTCCCACAGACTTTGATTTGAACCATTCCTGTGACACTAGTTATACAATCCCATGCTTCACTTCAGGTTTACTGTATCCCTCTGACCTTCTTATTGACGATGAAACACAGAAATTGCATCGGAATTAAATAGAAAAGGCACAATGCCGACTTAAGTACATGAAGACTGACTCTCCTAACTGACTATGTTTTGAACCATTCCTGTGACACTAGTTATAGATTCCGATGCTTCACTTCAGGTTTACTGTATCCCTTGGACCTTCTTATTGACGATGAAACACCGAAATTGCATCGGAATTAAATACAAAAGGCACAATGCCGACTTAAGTACATGAAGACTGACTCTCCTAACTGACTATGTTTTGAACCATTCCTGTGACACTAGTTATAGATTCCGATGCTTCACTTCAGGTTTACTGTATCAGTCTGACCGTCTTATTGACAATGAAACACAGAAATTGAATCGGATTTAAATACAAAAGCACAATGCCGATTTAAGGACAAGAAGACTGACTCTTCTCACTGACTATGTTTTGAACCATTCCTGTGCCACTAGTTATAGTTTCCGATGCTTCACTTCAGGTTTACTGTATCCCTTGGACCTTCTTATTAACGATGAAACACATAAATTGCATCGGAATAAAATACAAAAAAAAACACAATGCCGACTTAAGTTCAAGAAGACTGACTCTTCTCACTGACTATGTTTTGAACCATTCCTGTGACACTAGTTATAGATTCCGATGCTTCACTTCAGGTTTACTGTATCCCTTGGACCTTCTTATTGACGATGAAACACATAAATTGCATCGGAATTAAATACAAAAGGCACAATGCTGACTTAAGTACAAGAAGACTGACTCTTCTTACTGTCGATGTTTTGAACCATTCCTGTGACACTAGTTATAGATTGCGATACGTCACTCCAGGTTTACTGTATCCCTTGGACCTTATTATTGACGATGAAACACCGAAATTGCATCGGAATTAAATACAAAAGGCTCAATGCCGACTTAAGTACAAGAAGACCGACTCTTCCTACTGTCTATGCTTTGAACCATACCTGTGACACTAGTTATAGAGTCCGATGCTTCACTTCAGGTATACTGTATCCCTCTGACTTTCTTATAGACGATGAAACACAGAAATTGCCCCGGAATTAAATACAAAAGCACAATGCCGACTAAAGGACAAGAAGACTGACTCTTCTAACTGTCTATGCTTTGAAACATTCCTGCGACACTAGTTATAGATTCCGATGCATGACTTCAGGTTTACTGTATCCCTTGGATCTTCTTATTGACGATGAAACACATAAATTGCATCGGATTTAAATACAAAAGGCACAATGCCGACTTAAGTACATGAAGACTGACTCTCCTTACTGACTATGTTTTGAACCATTCCTGTGACACTAGTTATAGATTCCGATGCTTCACTTCAGGTTTACTGTATCAGTCTCACCTTCTTATTGACAATGAAACACAGAAATTGAATCGGATTTAAATACAAAAGGCACAATGCCGACTTAAGTACAAGAAGACTGACTCTTCTTACTGTCTATGATTTGAACAACTCCTGTGGCACGAGTTACACATTCCGATGCTTCACTCCAGGTTTACTGTATCCCTTGGACCTTTTTATTGACGATGAAACTCAGAAATTTCATCGGACTTAAATAGAAAAGGCACAATGCCGACTTAAGTTCAAGAAGACTGACTCTTCTCACTGACTATGTTTTGAACCATTCCTGTGCCACTAGTTATAGTTTCCGATGCTTCACTTCAGGTTTACTGTATCCCTTGGACCTTCTTATTAACGATGAAACACGTAAATTGCATCGGAATTAAATACAAAAAAAAAAAATGCCGACTTAATTACAAGAAGACCGACTCTTCCTACTGTCTATGCTTTGAACCATTCCTGTGACACTAGTTATAGATTCCGATACTTCACTTCAGGTTTACTGTTTCCCTTGAACCTTCTTATTAACGACGAAACAATGAAATTGCATCGGAATTAAATCCAAAAAGCACAATTCCGACTTAAGTACAAGAAGACTGACTCTTCCTACTGTCTATGTTTTGAAACATTCCTGCGACACTAGTTATAGATTCCGATGCATGACTTCAGGTTTACTGTATCCCTTGGACCTTGTTATTGACGATGAAACACAGAGTTTGCATCGGAATTTAATACAAAAGGCACAATGCCGACTCAAGTACAAGCAGACTGACTCTTCTGACTGTCTATGTTTTGAAACATTCCTGTGACACTAGTTATAGATTCCGATGCCTCACTTCAGGTTTACTGTATCGCTCAGACCTTCTTATTGACGATGAAACACAGAAATTGCATCGGAATTAAATACAAAATGCACAATGCCGACTTAGGTACAAGAAGACTGACTCTTCCTACTGTCAATGTTTGAACCATTCCATTGACACTAGTTATAGATTCCGATGCTTCACTTCAGGTTTACTGTTTCCCTTGGACCTTCTTATTAACGATGAAACAATGAAATTACAACGGAATTAAGTACAAAAGGCACAATGACGACTTAAGTACGTGAAGACTGATTCTTCTTACTGACTATGTTCTGAACCATTCCTGTGACACTAGTTATAGATTCCGATGCTTCACTTCAGGTTTACTGTATACCTTGGACCTTCTTATTGACGACGAAACTCAGAAATTGCATCGGAATTAAATACAAAAGGCACAATGCCGACTTAAGTACAAGAAGACTGACTCTTCTTACTGTCTATGATTTGAATCATTCCTGTGACACTAGTTATAGATTCCGACGCTTCACTCCAGGTTTACTGTATCCCTTGGACCTTCTTATTGACGATGAAACACCGAAATTGCATCGGAATGAAATACAAAAGGCACAACGCCGACTTAAGTACATGAAGACTGACTCTCCTTACTGACTATGTTTGAACCATTCCTGTGACACTAGTTATAGATTCCGATGCTTCACTTCAGGTTTACTGTATCAGTCTGACCGTCTTATTGACAATGAAACACAGAAATTGAATCGGATTTAAATACAAAAGCAAAATGCCGATTTAAGGACAAGAAGACTGACTCTTCTCACTGACTATGTTTTGAACCATTCCTGTGCCACTAGTTATAGTTTCCGATGCTTCACTTCAGGTTTACTGTATCCCTTGGACCTTCTTATTAACGATGAAACACATAAATTGCATCGGAATAAAATACAAAAAAAAAACACAATGCCGACATAAGTTCAAGAAGACTGACTCTTCTCACTGACTATGTTTTGAACCATTCCTGTGACACTAGTTATAGATTCCGATGCTTCACTTCAGGTTTACTGTATCCCTTGGACCTACTTATTGACGATGAAACACATAAATTGCATCGGAATTAAATACAAAAGGCACAATGCTGACTTAAGTACAAGAAGACTGACTCTTCTTACTGTCGATGTTTTGAACCATTCCTGTGACACTAGTTATAGATTGCGATACGTCACTCCAGGTTTACTGTATCCCTTGGACCTTATTATTGACGATGAAACACCGAAATTGCATCGGAATTAAATACAAAAGGCTCAATGCCGACTTAAGTACAAGAAGACCGACTCTTCCTACTGTCTATGCTTTGAACCATACCTGTGACACTAGTTATAGAGTCCGATGCTTCACTTCAGGTATACTGTATCCCTCTGACTTTCTTATAGACGATGAAACACAGAAATTGCCCCGGAATTAAATACAAAAGCACAATGCCGACTACAGGACAAGAAGACTGACTCTTCTAACTGTCTATGCTTTGAACCATTCCTGTGACACTAGTTATGGATTCCGATGCATTACTTCAGGTGTACTGTATCCCTCTGACCATCTTATTGACGATGAAATACAGAAATTGCAGCGGAATTAAATACAAAGGCTCAATGCCGACTTAAGTACAAGAAGACCGACTCTTCCTACTGCTTATGTTTTGAACCATTCCTGTGACACTAGTTATTCATTCCGATGCTTCACTTCAGGTTTACTGTATCCCTTCGACCTTCTTATTAACGATGAAACACAGAAATTGCATCGGAATTAAATAGAAAAGGCACAATGCCGACTAAAGTACAAGAAGACTGGCTCTTCTCTCTGACTATGTTTTGTACCATTCCTGTGACACTAGTTATATATTCCGATGCTTCAATTCAGGTTTACTGTATCCCTTGGATCTTCTTATTGACGATGAAACACATAAATTGCATCGGATTTAAATACAAAAGGCACAATGCCGACTTAAGTACAAGAAGACAGACTCTTCTTACTGTCTATGTTTTGAACCATTCCTGTGACACTAGTTATAGATTCCGATGCTTCACTTCAGGTTTACTGTATCCCTTGGACCTTCTTATTGACGATGAAACACCGAAATAGCAACGGAATTAAATACAAAAGGCACAATGCCGACTTAAGTACATGAAGACTGACTCTCCTTACTGACTATGTTTTGAACCATTCCTGTGACACTAGTTATAGATTCCGATGCTTCACTTCAGGTTTACTGTATCAGTCTCACCTTCTTATTGACAATGAAACACAGAAATTGAATCGGATTTAAATACAAAAGGCACAATGCCGACTTAAGTACAAGAAGACTGACTCTTCTTACTGTCTATGATTTGAACAACTCCTGTGGCACGAGTTACACATTCCGATGCTTCACTCCAGGTTTACTGTATCCCTTGGACCTTTTTATTGACGATGAAACTCAGAAATTTCATCGGACTTAAATAGAAAAGGCACAATGCCGACTTAAGTTCAAGAAGACTGACTCTTCTCACTGACTATGTTTTGAACCATTCCTGTGCCACTAGTTATAGTCTCCGATGCTTCACTTCAGGTTTACTGTATCCCTTGGACCTTCTTATTAACGATGAAACACATAAATTGCATCGGAATTAAATACAAAAAAAACACAATGCCGACTTAAGTACAAGAAGACCGACTCTTCCTACTGTCTATGCTTTGAACCATTCCTGTGACACTAGTTATAGATTCCGATACTTCACTTCAGGTTTACTGTTTCCCTTGGACCTTCTTATTAACGACGAAACAATGAAATTGCATCGGAATTAAATCCAAAAAGCACAATTCCGACTTAAGTACAAGAAGACTGACTCTTCCTACTGTCTATGTTTTGAAACATTCCTGCGACACTAGTTATAGATTCCGATGCATGACTTCAGGTTTACTGTATCCCTTGGACCTTGTTATTGACGATGAAACACAGAATTTGCATCGGAATTTAATACAAAAGGCACAATGCCGACTCAAGTACAAGCAGACTGACTCTTCTGACTGTCTATGTTTTGAAACATTCCTGTGACACTAGTTATAGATTCCGATGCCTCACTTCAGGTTTACTGTATCGGTCAGACCTTCTTATTGACGATGAAACACAGAAATTGCATCGGAATTAAATACAAAATGCACAATGCCGACTTAGGTACAAGAAGACTGACTCTTCCTACTGTCAATGTTTGAACCATTCCATTGACACTAGTTATAGATTCCGATGCTTCACTTCAGGTTTACTGTTTCCCTTGGACGTTCTTATTAACGATGAAACAATGAAATTAGAACGGAATTAAGTACAAAAGGCACAATGACGACTTAAGTACGTGAAGACTGATTCTTCTTACTGACTATGTTCTGAACCATTCCTGTGACACTAGTTATAGATTCCGATGCTTCACTTCAGGTTTACTGTATACCTTGGACCTTCTTATTGACGACGAAACTCAGAAATTGCATCGGAATTAAATACAAAAGGCACAATGCCGACTTAAGTACAAGAAGACTGACTCTTCTTACTGTCTATGATTTGAATCATTCCTGTGACACTAGTTATAGATTCCGACGCTTCGCTCCAGGTTTACTGTATCCCTTGGACCTTCTTATTGACGATGAAACACCGAAATTGCATCGGAATGAAATACAAAAGGCACAACGCCGACTTAAGTACATGAAGACTGACTCTCCTTACTGACTATGTTTGAACCATTCCTGTGACACTAGTTATAGATTCCGATGCTTCACTTCAGGTTTACTGTATCAGTCTGACCTTCTTATTGACAATGAAACACAGAAATTGCATCGCATTTAAATACAAAAGGCACAATGCAGACTTAAGTACAAGAAGACTGACTCTTCTTATTGTCTATGATTTGAACCATTTCTGTGACACGAGTTATAGATTCCAATGCTTCACTACATGTTTACTGTATCCCTTGGACCTTCGTATTGACGATGAAACTCAGAAATTGCATCGGACTTAAATAGAAAAGGCACAATGCCGACTTAAGTACAAGAAGACTGACTCTTCTCACTGACTATGTTTTGAACCATTCCTGTGCCACTAGTTATAGTTTCCGATGCTTCACTTCAGGTTTACTGTATCCCTTGGACCTTCTTATTAACGATGAAACACATAAATTGCATCGGAATTAAATACAAAAGTCACAATGCCGACTTAAGTACAAGAAGACCGACCCTTCCTACTGTCTATGCTTTGAACCATTCCTGTGACACTAGTTATAGATTCCGATGCTTCACTTCAGGTTTACTGTATCCCTCTGACTTTCTTTATGACGATGAAACACAGAAACTGCACCGGAATTAAATACAAAAGGCACAATGCCGAATTAAGGACTAGAAGACTGACTCTTCTTACTGTCTATGTTTTGAACCATTCCTGTGACACTAGTTATGGATTCCGATGCATCACTTCAGGTTTACTGTATCCCTTGGACCTTCTTATTGACGATGAATCACAGAAATTGCCTCGGAATTAAATACAAAATGCACAATGCCGATTTATGTACAAGAAGACTGACTCTTCCTACTGTCTATGTTTGAACCATTCCAACGACACTAGTTATAGATTCCGGTGCTTCACTCCAGGTTTACTGTATCCCTTGGACCTTCTTATTGACGATGAAACACAGTAATTGCATCGGAATAAAATAGAAAAGGCGCAATGCCGACTTAAGTACAAGAAGACTGACTCTTCTCACTGACTAAGTTTTGAACCATTCCTGTGACACTAGTTATACAATCCGGTGCTTCACTTCAGGTTTACTGTATCCCTTGGACCGTCTTATTGACGATGAAACACAGAAATTGCGTCGGAATTAAATAGAAAAGGCACAATGCCGATTAAAGTACAAGAAGACTGACTCTTCCTACTGTCTATGTTTTGAACCTTTCCTGTGACACTAGTTTTAGATTCCGATGCTTCACTTCAGCTTTACTGTATCCCTCTGACCTTCTTATTGACGATGAAACACAAAATTGCAGCGGAATTAAATACAAAAGGCACAATGCCGACTTAAGTACAAGAAGACTGGGTCTTCTTACTGTCTATGTTTTGAACCATTCCTGTGACACTAGTTATAGATTCCGAAGCTTCACTCCAGGTTTACTGTATCCCTTGGACCTTCTTATTGACGATGAAACTCAGAAATTGCATCGGAATTAAATACGAAAGCCACAATGCCGAGTTAAATACAAGAAGACTGACTCTTCTTACTGTCTATGATTTGAACCATTCCTGTGACACTAGATATAGATTCCGATGCTTTAATCCAGGTTTACTGTATCCCTTGGGCCATCTTATTGACGATGAAACTTAGAAATTGCATCAGAATTAAAGAGAAAAGGCACAATGCCGACTTAAGTACAAGAAGACTGACTCTTCACACTGACTATGTTTTGAACCATTCCTGTGCCACTAGTTATAGTTTCCGAAGCTTCACTTCAGGTTTACAGTATCCCTTGGACCTTCTTATTAACGATGAAACACATAAATTTCATCGGAATTAAATACAAAAGGCACAATGCCGACTTAAGTACAAGAAGACCGACTATTCCTACTGTCTATGCTTTGAACCATTCCTGTGACACTAGTTATAGATTCCGATGCTTCTCTTCAGGTTTACTGTATCCCTCTGAATTTCTTATTGACGATGAAACACAGAAATTGCACCGGACTTAAATACAAAAGGCACAATGCCGACTTAAGGACAAGAAGACTGACTCTTCTTACTGTCTATGTGTTGAACCATTCCTGTGACACTAGTTATGGATTCCGATGCATCATTTCAGGTTTACTGTATCCCTTGGACCTTCCTATTGACGATGAAACACAGAAATTCCCTCCGAATTAAATACAAAAGGCACAATGCCGACTTATGTACAAGAAGACTGACTCTTCCTACAGTCTATGTTTGAACCATTCCATTGACACTAGTTATAGATTCCGATACTTCACTTCAGGTGTACTGTTTCCCTTAGACCTTCTTATTAACGATGAAACAATGAAATTGCATCGGAATGAAATACAAAAGGCACAATGCCGACTTAAGTGCAAGAATACTGACTCTTCTTACTGTGTATGTTTTGAACCATTCAAATGACACTAGTTATAGATTCCGATGCTTCACTTCAGGTTTACTGTATCCCTCTGACCGTCTTATTGACGATGAAACACTGAAATTGCATCGGAATTAAACACAAAAGGCACAATGCCGACTTAAGTACAAGAATACTGACTCTTCTTACTGTCTATGTTTTGAACCATTCCTGTGACACTAGTTATAGATTCCGATGCTTCACTTCAGGTTTACTGTATCCTTCTGACATTCTCATTGACGATGAAATACAGAAATTGCATCGGAAATATACACAAAAGGCACAATGCCGTCTTAAGTACAAGAAAACTGACTCTTCTTACTGTCTATGATTTGAAGCATTCCTGTAACACTATATATAGATTCCGATGCTTCACTTCAGGTTTACTGTATCCCTCTAACCGTCTTATTGACGATGAAACACAGAAATTGCATCGGAATCAAATACAAAAAGCTCAATGCAGACTTAAGTACAAGAAAACTGACTCTTCTTACTATCTATGTTTGAACCATTCCGGTGACACTAGTTATAGATTCCGATGCTTCACTTTAGGTTTACTGTATCCCTCTGACCTTCTTATTGTTGATGAAATACAGAAATTGCATCGGAATTAAATACAAAAGGCACAATGCCGACTTAAGTACAAGAAAACTGACTCTTCTTACTGTCTATGCTTTGAACCATTCCTGTGACACTAGTTATAGATTCCGATGCTTCACTTCAGGTTTACTGTATCCCTGTGACCTTCTTATTGACGATGAAACACAGAAATGGCATCGGAATTAAATACAAAAGACACAATGGCGACATATGTACAAGAAAACTGACGCTTCTTGCTGTCTATGTTTTGAACCATTCCTGTGACACTAGATATAGATTCCGATGCTTCACTTCAGGTTAACTGTATCCCTCTGACCTTTTTATTGACGATGAAACACTGAAGCTGCATCCGAATTATATACAAAAGGCACAATGCCGACTTAAGTACAAGAATACTGATTCTTCTTACTGTCTATGATTTGAACCATTCAAGTGACACTAGTTATAGATTCCGATGCTTCACTTCAGGTTTTCTGTATCCTTCTGACCTTCTCATTGACGACGAAATACAGAAATTGCATCGGAAATAAATACAAAAGGCACAATGGCGTCTTAAGTACAAGAAAACTGACTCTTCTTACTGTCTATGTTTTGAACCATTCCTGTGACACTAGATATAGATTCCTAAGCTTCACTTCACGTTTACTGTATCCCTCTGACCTTCTTATTGACGATGAAACACAGAAATTGCATCGAAATTAAATACAAAAGGCACAATGCCGACTTAAGTACAAGAAAACTGACTCTTCTTACTGTCTATGCTTTGAACTATTCCTGTGACATTAGTTATAGATTCCGATGCTTCACTTCAGGTTTACTGTATCCCTCTGACCTTCTTATTGACGACGATACACAGAAATTGCATCGGAAATTAATACAAAAGGCACAATGCCGACATAAGTACAAGAAAAGTGACTCTTCTTACTGTCTATGTTTGAACCATTCCTGTGACTCTAGTCATAGATTCCGATGCTTCACTTCAGCTTTCCTGTATCCCTCTGACCTTCTTATTGATGATTAAACACAGATATTGAATCGGAATTAAATACAAAAGGCACAATGCCGACTTAAGTACAAGAAAACTGACTCTTCTTACTGTCTATGTTTTGAACCATTCATGTGACTCTAGTTATAGATTCCGATGCTTCACTTCATGTTTACTGTATCGCTCTGACCTTCTTATTGACGATGAAATACAGAAATTGCATCGGAATTAAATACAAAAGGCACAATGCCGACTTATATACAAGAAAATTGACTCATCTTACTGTCTATGTTTTGAACCATACCTGCGACACTAGTTATAGATTCCGATGCTTCACTTCAGGTTTACTGTATCCCTCTAACCCTCTTATTGACGATGAAACACAGAAATTGCATCGGAATTAAATACAAAAGGCACAATGCCGACTTAAGTACAAGAATACTGACTCTTCTTACTGTCTATGTTTTGAACCTTTCAAGTGACACTAGTTATAGATTCCGATGCTTCACTTCAGGTTTACTGTATCCCTCTGACCGTCTTATTGACGATGAAACACTGGAATTGCATCGGATTTAAATACAAAAGGCACAATGCCGACTTAAGTACAAGAATACTGACTCTTCTTACTGTCTATGTTTTGAACCATTCCTGTGACACTAGTTATAGATTCCGATGCTTCACTTCAGGTTTACTGTATCCTTCTGACCTTCTCATTGACGATGAAATACAGAAATTGCATCGGAAATATACACAAAAGGCACAATGCCATCTTAAGTACAAGAAAACTGACTCTTCTTACTGTCTATGTTTTGAACCATTCCTGTGACACTAGATATAGATTCCGATGCTTCACTTCAGGTTTACTGTATCCCTCTGACCTTCTTATTGACGAGGAAACACAGAAATTGCATCGGAATTAAATACAAAAAGCTCAATGCAGACTTAAGTACAAGAAAACTGACTCTTCTTACTTTCTATGTTTTGAACCATTCCGGTGACACTAGTTATAGATTCCGATGCTTCACTTCAGGTTTACTGTATCCCTCTGACCTTCTTATTGTTGTTGAAATACAGAAATTGCCTCGGAATTCAATACAAAAGGCACAATGCCGACTTAAGTACAAGAAAACTGACTCTTCTTACTGTCTATGCTTTGAACCATTCCTGTGGCACTAGTTATAGATTCCGATGCTTCACTTCAGGTTTACTGTATCCCTCTGACCTTCTTAATGACGATGAAACACAGAAATTGCATCGGAATTAAATACAAAAGGCACAATGCCGACTTGGGTACAAGAATACTGACTCTTCTTACTGTCTATGTCTTGAACCATTCAAGTGACACTAGTTCTAGATTCCGATGCTTCACTTCAGGTTTACTGTATCCCTCTGACCTTCTTATTGACGATGAAGCACAGAAATGGCATCGGAATTAAATACAAAAGACACAATGGCGACATATGTACAAGAAAACTGACGCTTCTTGCTGTCTATGTTTTGAACCATTCCTGTGACACTAGATATAGATTCCGATGCTTCACTTCAGGTTTACTGTATCCCTCTGACCTTCTTATCGACGATGAAACACAGAAATTGCATCCGAATTATATACAAAAGGCACAATGCCGACTTAAGTACAAGAATACTGATTCTTCTTACTGTCTATGTTTTGAACCATTCAAGTGACACTAGTTATAGATTCCGATGCTTCACTTCAGGTTTTCTGTATCCTTCTGACCTTCTCATTGACGACGAAATACAGAAATTGCATCGGAAATAAATACAAAAGGCACAATGCCGTCTTAAGTAAAAGAAAACTGACTCTTCTTACTGTCTATGTTTTGAACCATTCCTGTGACACTAGATATAGATTCCGATGCTTCACTTCAGGTTTACTGTATCCCTCTGACCTTCTTATTGACGATGAAACACAGAAATGTCATCGAAATTAAATACAAAAGGCACAATGCCGACTTAAGTACAAGAAAACTGACTCTTCTACTGTCTATGCTTTGAACTATTCCTGTGACACTAGATATAGATTCCGATGCTTCACTTCAGGTTTACTGTATCCCTCTGACCTTCTTATTGACGACGAAACACAGAAATTGCATCGGAATTTAATAAAAAAGGCACAATGCCGACTTAAGTACAAGAAAGCTGACTCTTCTTACTGTCTATGTTTGAACCATTCCTGTGACTCTAGTCATAGATTCCGATGCTTCACTTCAGCTTTGCTGTATCCCTCTGACCTTCTTATTGATGATTAAACACAGATATTGAATCGGAATTAAATACAAAAGGCACAATGCTAACTTAAGTACAAGAAAACTGACTCTTCTTACTGTCTATGTTTTGAACCATTCATGTGACTCTAGTTATAGATTCCGATGCTTCACTTCAGGTTTACTGTATCGCTCTGACCTTCTTATTGACGATGAAATACAGAAATTGCATCGGAATTAAATACAAAAGGCACAATACCGACTTATATACAAGAAAATTGACTCTTCTTACTGTCTATGTTTTGAACCATACCTGCGACACTAGTTATAGATTCCGATGCTTCACTTCAGGTTTACTGTATACCTCAGACCTTCTTATTGACGATGAAACTCAGAAATTGCATTGGAATTAAATACAAAAGGCACAATGCCGACTTATGTACAAGAAAACTGACTCTTCTTACTGTCTATGTTTTGAACCATTCCTGTGACACTAGTTATAGATTCCGATGCTTCACTTCAGGTTTACTGTATCCCTCTGACCTTCTTATTGACGATGAAACACAGAAATTGCATCGGAATTAAATACAAAAGGCACAATGCCGACTTAAGTACAAGAATACTGACTCTTCTTACTGACTGTGTTTTGAACCATTCAAGTGACACTAGTTATAGATTCCGATGCTTCACTTCAGGTTTACTGTATCCCTCTGACCTTCTTATTGACAATGAAGCACTGAAATTGCATCGGAATTAAATACAAAAGGCACAATGCCGACTTAAGTACAAGAATACTGACTCTTCTTACTGTCTATGTTTTGAACCATTCCTGTGACACTAGTTATAGATTCCGATGCTTCACTTCAGGTTTACTGTATCCTTCTGACCTTCTCATTGACGATGAAATACAGAAATTGCATCGGAAATATACACAAAAGGCACAATGCCGTCTTAAGTACAAGAAAACTGACTCTTCTTACTGTCTATGTTTTGAACCATTCCTGTGACACTAGATATAGATTCCGATGCTTCACTTCAGGTTTACTGTATCCCTCTGACCTTCTTATTGACGATGAAACACAGAAATTGCATCGGAATTAAATTAAAAAAGCTCAATGCAGACATAAGTACAAGAAAACTGACTCTTCTTACTTTCTATGCTTTGAACCATTCCGGTGACACTAGTTATGGATTCCGATGCTTCACTTCAGGTTTACTGTATCCCTCTGACCTTCTTATTGTTGATGAAATACAGAAATTGCATCGGAATTAAATACAAAAGGCACAATACCGACTTAAGTACAAGAAAACTGACTCTTCTTACTGTCTATGCTTTGAACCATTCCTGTGACACTAGTTATAGATTCCGATTCTTCACTTCAGGTTTGCTGTATCCCTCTGACCTTCTTATTGACGATGAAACACAGAAATTGCATCGGAATTAAATACAAAAGGCACAATGCCGACTTAAGTACAAGAATACTGACTCTTCTTACTGTCTAAGTCTAGAACCATTCAAGTGACACTAGTTATAGATTCCGATGCTTCACTTCAGGTTTACTGTATCCCACTGACCTTCTTATTGACGATGAAGCACAGAAATGGCATCGGAATTAAATACAAAAGACACAATGGCGACATATGTACAAGAAAACTGACGCTTCTTGCTGTCTATGTTTTGAACCATTCCTGTGACACTAGATATAGATTCCGATGCTTCACTTCAGGTTTACTGTATCCCTCTGACCTTCTTATTGACGATGAAACACAGAAATTGCATCCGAATTATATACAAAAGGCACAATGCCGACTTAAGTACAAGAATACTGATTCTTCTTACTGTCTATGTTTTGAACCATTCAAGTGACACTAGTTATAGATTCCGATGCTTCACTTCAGGTTTTCTGTATCCTTCTGACCTTCTCATTGACGACGAAATACAGAAATTGCATCGGAAATAAAAAAAAAGGACAATGCCGTCTTAAGTACAAGAAAACTGACTCTTCTTACTGTCTATGTTTGAACCATTCCTGTGACACTAGATATAGATTCCGATGCTTCACTACAGGTTTACTGTATCCCTCTGACCTTCTTATTGACGATGAAACACAGAAATTGCATCGAAATTAAATACAAAAGGCACAATGCCGACTTAAGTACAAGAAAACTGACTCTTCTACTGTCTATGCTTTGAACTATTCCTGTGACACTAGTTATAGATTCCGATGCTTCACTTCAGGTTTACTGTATCCCTCTGACCTTCTTATTGACGACGAAACACAGAAATTGCATCGGAATTTAATACAAAAGGCACAATGCCGACTTAAGTACAAGAAAACTGACTCTTCTTACTGTCTATGTTTGGAACTATTCCTGTGACACTAGTTATAGATTCCGATGCTTCACTTCAGCTTTCCTGTATCCCTCTGACCTTCTTATTGATGATTAAACACAGATTTTGAATCGGAATTAAATACAAAAGGCACAATGCCAACTTACGTACAAGAAAACTGACTCTTCTTACTGTCTATGTTTTGAACCACTCATGTGACTCTAGTTATAGATTCCGATGCTTCACTTCAGGTTTACTGTATCGCTCTGACCTTCTTATTGACGATGAAATACAGAAATAGCATCGGAATTAAATACAAAAGTCACAATGCCGACTTATATACAAGAAAATTGACTCTTCTTACTGCCTATGTTTTGAACCATACCTGCGACACTAGTTATAGATTCCGATGCTTCACTTCAGGTTTACTGTATACCTCAGATCTTCTTATTGACGATGAAACTCAGAAATTTGCTTTGGAATTAAATACAAAAGGCACAATGCCGACTTATGTACAAGAAAACTGACTCTTCTTACTGTCTATGTTTTGAACCATTCCTGTGACACTAGTTATAGATTCCGATGCTTCACTTCAGGTTTACTGTATCCCTCTGACCTTCTTATTGACGATGAAACACAGAAATTGCATCGGAATTAAATACAAAGGGCACAATGCCGACTTAAGTACAAGAATACTGACTCTTCTTACTGACTGTGTTTTGAACCATTCAAGTGACACTAGTTATAGATTCCGATGCTTCACTTCAGGTTTACTGTATCCCTCTGACCTTCTTATTGACGATGAAGCACAGAAATTGCATCGGAATTAAATACAAAAGTCACAATGCCGAATTAAGTACAAGAATACTGACTCTTCTTGCTGTCTATGTTTTGAACCATTCCTGTGACACTAGATATAGATTCCGATGTTTCACTTCAGGTTTACTGTATCCCTCTGACCTTCTTATTGACGATGAAACACAGAAATTGCATCGGAATTAAATACAAAAGGCACAATGCCGACTTATATACAAGAAAATTGACTCTTCTTACTGTCTATGTTTTGAACCATACCTGCGACACTAGTTATAGATTCCGATGCTTCATTTCAGGTTTACTGTATACCTCAGACCTTCTTATTGACGATGAAACTCAGAAATTGCATCGGAATTAAATACAAAAGGCACAATGCCGAATTAAATACAAGAATGCTGACTCTTCTTAATGTCTATGTTTTGAACCATTCCTGTGACACTAGTTATAGATTCCGAATCTTCACTTCAGGTTTACTGTATCCCTCTGACCTTCTTATTGACGATGAAACACAGAAATTGCATCGGATTTAAATACAAAATGCACAATGCAGACTTAAGTACAAGAAAACTGACTCTTCTTACTTTCCATGTTTTGAACGTTTCCGGTGACACTAGTTATGGATTCCGATGCTTCACTTCAGGCTTACTGTATCCTTCTGACCTTCTTATTGCCGATGAAACACAGAAATTGCATCGGAATTAAATACAAAAAGCACAATGCGGACTTAAACACAAGAAAACTGACTCTTCTTACAGTCTAAGTTTTGAACCATTCCTGTGACACTAGTTATAGATTCCGATGCTTCACTTCAGGTTTACTGTATCCCTCTGACCTTCTTAATGTTGATGAAATACAGAAATTGCATCGGAATTAAATACACAAGGCACAATGCCGACTTAAGTACAAGAATACTGACTCTTCTTACTGTCTATGTTTTGTACCATTCAAGTGACACTAGTTATAGATTCCGATGCTTCACTTCGGGTTTACTGTATCCCTCTGACCTTCTTATTGACGATGAAGCACAGAAATGGCATCGGAATTAAATACAAAAGGCACAATGGCGACATTTGTACAAAAAAACTGACTCTTCTTGCTGTCTATGTTTTGAACCATTCCTGTGACACTAGATATAGATTCCGATGCTTCACTTTAGGATTACTGTATCCCTCTGACCTTCTTATTGACGATGAAACACAGAAATTGCATCGGAATTAAATACAAAAGGCACAATGCCGACTTAAGTACAAGAATACTGACTCTTCTTACTGTCTATGTTTTGAACCATTCAAGTGACACTAGTTATAGATTCCGATGCTTCACTTCAGGTTTACTGTATCCTTCTGACCTTCTCATTGACGATGAAATACAGAAATTGCATCGGAAATAAATACAAAAGGCACAATGCCGTCTTAAGTACAAGAAAACTGACTCTTCTTACTGTCTATGTTTTGATGCATTCCTGTGACACTAGTTATAGTTTCCGATCCATCACTTCAGGTTTACTGTATCCCTCTGACCTTCTTATTGACGATGAAACATAGAAATTGCATCTGAATTAAATAGAAAAGGAACAATGCCGACTTAAGAACAAGAAAACTGACTCTTCTTACTGTCTATGCTTTGAACCATTACTGTGACACTAGTTATAGATTCCGATGCTTCACATCAGGTTTACTGTATCCCTCTGACCTTCTTAATGAAGATGAATCACAGATATTACATCGGAATTAAATACTTAAGGCACAATGCCGACTTAAGTACAAGAAAACTGACTCTTCTTATTGTCTATGTTTTGAACCATTCCTGTGACAGTAGTTATAGATTGCGATGCTTCACTTCTGGTTTACTGTATCCCTCTGACCTTCTTATTGTCGATGAAACACAGAAATTGCATCGGAATTAAATACAAAAGGCACAATGCCGACTTAAGTACAAGAATTCTGACTCTTCTTACTGTCTATGTTTTGAACCATTCAAGTGACAGTAGTTATAGATTCCGATGCTTCACTTCAGGTTTACTGTATCCCTCTGACCTTCTTATTGACGATGAAGCACAGAAATGGCATCGGAATTAAATACAAAAGGCACAAAGCGACATATGTAGAAGAAAACTGACTCTTCTTACTGTCTATGTTTTGAACCATTCCTGTGACACTAGTTATAGATTCCGATGCTTCACTTCAGGTTTACTGTATCCCTCTGACCTTCTTATTGTTGATGAAACACAGAAATTGCATCGGAATTGAATACAAAAGGCACAATGCCGTCTTAAGTACAAGGAAATTGACTCTTCTTACTGTCTATCTTTTGAACTAGTCCTGTGACACTAGTTATAGATTCCGATGCTTCACTTCAGGTTCACTGTATCCCTCTGACCTTCTTATTGACGATGAAACACAGAAATTGCATCGGAATTAAATACAAAAGGCACAATGCCGACTTAAGTACAAGAATACTGACTCTTCTTACTGTCTATGTTTTGAACCATTCAAGTGACAGTAGTTATAGATTCCGATGCTTCACTTCAGGTTTACTGTATCCCTCTGACCTTCTTATTGACGACGAAACACAGAAATTGCATCGGAATTTAATACAAAAGGCACAATGCCGACTTAAGTACAAGAAAACTGACTCTTCTTACTGTCTATGTTTGAACCATTCCTGTGACTCTAATCATAGATTCCGATGCTTCACTTCAGCTTTCCTGTATCCCTCTGACCTTCTTATTGATGATTAAACACAGATATTGAATCGGAATTAAATACAAAAGGCACAATGCCAAATTACGTACAAGAAAACTGACTCTTCTTACTGTCTATGTTTTGAACCATTCCTGTGACACTAGTTATAGATTCCGATGCTTCACTTCAGGTTTACTGTATCCCTCTGACCTTCTTATTGACGATGAAACACAGAAATTGCATCGGAATTAAATACAAAAGGCACAATGCCGACTTAAGTACAAGAATACTGACTCTTCTTACTGACTGTGTTTTGAACCATTCAAGTGACACTAGTTATAGATTCCGATGCTTCACTTCAGGTTTACTGTATCGCTCTGACCTTCTTATTGACGATGAAATTTAGAAATTGCATCGGAATTAAATACAAAAGTCACAATGCCGACTTATATACAAGAAAATTGACTCTTCTTACTGTCTATGTTTTGAACCATACCTGCGACACTAGTTATAGATTCCGATGCTTCACTTCAGGTTTACTGTATACCTCAGACCTTCTTATTGACGATGAAACTCAGAAATTTGCTTTGGAATTAAATACAAAAGGCACAATGCCGACTTATGTACAAGAAAACTGACTCTTCTTACTGTCTATGTTTTGAACCATTCCTGTGACACTAGTTATAGATTCCGATGCTTCACTTCAGGTTTACTGTATCCCTCTGACCTTCTTATTGACGATGAAACACAGAAATTGCATCGGAATTAAATACAAAAGGCACAATGCCGACTTAAGTACAAGAATACTGACTCTTCTTACTGACTGTGTTTTGAACCATTCAAGTGACACTAGTTATAGATTCCGATGCTTCACTTCAGGTTTACTGTATCCCTCTGACCTTCTTATTGACGATGAAGCACAGAAATTGCATCGGAATTAAATACAAAAGTCACAATGCCGACTTAAGTACAAGAATACTGACTCTTCTTGCTGTCTATGTTTTGAACCATTCCTGTGACACTAGATATAGATTCCGATGTTTCACTTCAGGTTTACTGTATCCCTCTGACCTTCTTATTGACGATGAAACACAGAAATTGCATCGGAATTAAATAAAAAAGGCACAATGCCGACTTATATACAAGAAAATTGACTCTTCTTACTGTCTATGTTTTGAAACATACCTGCGACACTAGTTATAGATTCCGATGCTTCACTTCAGGTTTACTGTATCCCTCTGACCTTCTTAATGTTGATGAAATACAGAAATTGCATCGGAATTAAATACACAAGGCACAATGCCGACTTAAGTACAAGAATACTGACTCTTATTACTGTCTATGTTTTGTACCATTCAAGTGACACTAGTTATAGATTCCGATGCTTCACTTCGGGTTTACTGTATCCCTCTGACCTTCTTATTGACGATGAAGCACAGAAATGGCATCGGAATTAAATACAAAAGGCACAATGGCGACATTTGTACAAAAAAACTGACTCTTCTTGCTGTCTATGTTTTGAACCATTCCTGTGACACTAGATATAGATTCCGATGCTTCACTTTAGGATTACTGTATCCCTCTGACCTTCTTATTGACGATGAAACACAGAAATTGCATCGGAATTAAATACAAAAGGCACAATGCCGACTTAAGTACAAGAATACTGACTCTTCTTACTGTCTATGTTTTGAACCATTCAAGTGACACTAGTTATAGATTCCGATGCTTCACTTCAGGTTTACTGTATCCTTCTGACCTTCTCATTGACGATGAAATACAGAAATTGCATCGGAAATAAATACAAAAGGCACAATGCCGTCTTAAGTACAAGAAAACTGACTCTTCTTACTGTCTATGTTTTGATGCATTCCTGTGACACTAGTTATAGATTCCGATCCATCACTTCAGGTTTACTGTATCCCTCTGACCTTCTTATTGACGATGAAACATAGAAATTGCATCTGAATTAAATAGAAAAGGAACAATGCCGACTTAAGAACAAGAAAACTGACTCTTCTTACTGTCTATGCTTTGAACCATTACTGTGACACTAGTTATAGATTCCGATGCTTCACATCAGGTTTACTGTATCCCTCTGACCTTCTTAATGAAGATGAATCACAGATATTACATCGGAATTAAATACTTAAGGCACAATGCCGACTTAAGTACAAGAAAACTGACTCTTCTTATTGTCTATGTTTTGAACCATTCCTGTGACAGTAGTTATAGATTGCGATGCTTCACTTCTGGTTTACTGTATCCCTCTGACCTTCTTATTGTCGATGAAACACAGAAATTGCATCGGAATTAAATACAAAAGGCACAATGCCGACTTAAGTACAAGAATTCTGACTCTTCTTACTGTCTATGTTTTGAACCATTCAAGTGACAGTAGTTATAGATTCCGATGCTTCACTTCAGGTTTACTGTATCCCTCTGACCTTCTTATTGACGATGAAGCACAGAAATGGCATCGGAATTAAATACAAAAGGCACAATAGCGACATATGTAGAAGAAAACTGACTCTTCTTACTGTCTATGTTTTGAACCATTCCTGTGACACTAGTTATAGATTCCGATGCTTCACTTCAGGTTTACTGTATCCCTCTGACCTTCTTATTGTTGATGAAACACAGAAATTGCATCGGAATTAAATACAAAAGGCACAATGCCGTCTTAAGTACAAGGAAACTGACTCTTCTTACTGTCTATGTTTTGAACTAGTCCTGTGACACTAGTTATAGATTCCGATGCTTCACTTCAGGTTTACTGTATCCCTCTGACCTTCTTATTGACGATGAAACACAGAAATTGCATCGGAATTAAATACAAAAGGCACAATGCCGACTTAAGTACAAGAATACTGACTCTTCTTACTGTCTATGTTTTGAACCATTTAAGTGACAGTAGTTATAGATTCCGATGCTTCACTTCAGGTTTACTGTATCCCTCTGACCTTCTTATTGACGATGAAGCACAGAAATGGCATCGGAATTAAATACAAATGGCACAATAGCGACATATGTAGAAGAAAACTGACTCTTCTTGCTGTCTATGTTTTGAACCATTCCTGTGACACTAGATATAGATTCCGATGCTTCACTTCAGGTTTACTGTATCCCTCTGACCTTCTTCTTGACGATGAAACACAGAAATTGCATCGGAATTAAATACAAAAGGCACAGTGCCGACTTAAGTACAAGAAAACTGACTCTTCTTACATTCTATGTTTTGAACCACTCCTGTGACACTAGATATAGATTTCGATGCTTCACTTCCGGTTTACTGTATCCCTCTGACCTTCTTATTGACGATGAAACACAGAAATTGCATCGGATTTAAATACAAAAGGCACAATGCCGACTTAAGTACAAGAAAACTGACTCTTCTTACTGTCTATGTTTTGAACCATTCCTGTGACACTAGTTATAGATTCCGATGCTTCACTTCTGGTTTACTGTATCCCTCTGACCTTCTTATTGACGATGAAACACAGAAATTGCATCGGAATTAAATACAAAAGGCACAATGCCGACTTAAGTACAAGAATACTGACTCTTCTTACTGTCTATGTTTTGAACCATTCAAGTGACACTAGTTATAGATTCCGATGCTTCACTTCAGGTTTACTGTATCCTTCTGACCTTCTCATTGACGATGAAATACAGAAATTGCATCGGAAATAAATACAAAAGGCACAATGCCGTCTTAAGTACAAGAAAACTGACTCTTCTTACTGTCTATGTTTTGATGCATTCCTGTGACACTAGTTATAGATTCCGATCCATCACTTCAGGTTTACTGTATCCCTCTGACCTTCTTATTGACGATGAAACATAGAAATTGCATCTGAATTAAATAGAAATGGAACAATGCCGACTTAAGAACAAGAAAACTGACTCTTCTTACTGTCTATGCTTTGAACCATTACTGTGACACTAGTTATAGATTCCGATGCTTCACATCAGGTTTACTGTATCCCTCTGACCTTCTTAATGAAGATGAATCACAGATATTACATCGGAATTAAATACTTAAGGCACAATGCCGACTTAAGTACAAGAAAACTGACTCTTCTTATTGTCTATGTTTTGAACCATTCCTGTGACAGTAGTTATAGATTGCGATGCTTCACTTCTGGTTTACTGTATCCCTCTGACCTTCTTATTGTCGATGAAACACAGAAATTGCATCGGAATTAAATACAAAACTCACAATGCCGTCTTAAGTACAAGGAAACTGACTCTTCTTACTGTCTATGTTTTGAACTAGTCCTGTGACACTAGTTATAGATTCCGATGCTTCACTTCAGGTTTACTGTATCCCTCTGACCTTCTTATTGACGATGAAACACAGAAATTGCATCGGAATTAAATACAAAAGGCACAATGCCGACTTAAGTACAAGAATACTGACTCTTCTTACTGTCTATGTTTTGAACCATTTAAGTGACAGTAGTTATAGATTCCGATGCTTCACTTCAGGTTTACTGTATCCCTCTGACCTTCTTATTGACGATGAAGCACAGAAATGGCATCGGAATTAAATACAAATGGCACAATAGCGACATATGTAGAAGAAAACTGACTCTTCTTGCTGTCTATGTTTTGAACCATTCCTGTGACACTAGATATAGATTCCGATGCTTCACTTCAGGTTTACTGTATCCCTCTGACCATCTTCTTGACGATGAAACACAGAAATTGCATCGGAATTAAATACAAAAGGCACAGTGCCGACTTAAGTACAAGAAAACTGACTCTTCTTACATTCTATGTTTTGAACCACTCCTGTGACACTAGATATAGATTTCGATGCTTCACTTCCGGTTTACTGTATCCCTCTGACCTTCTTATTGACGATGAAACACAGAAATTGCATCGGATTTAAATACAAAAGGCACAATGCCGACTTAAGTACAAGAAAACTGACTCTTCTTACTGTCTATGTTTTGAACCATTCCTGTGACACTAGTTATAGATTCCGATGCTTCACTTCTGGTTTACTGTATCCCTCTGACCTTCTTATTGACGATGAAACACAGAAATTGCATCGGAATTAAATACAAAAGGCACAATGCCGACTTAAGTACAAGAAAACTGACTCTTCTTACTGTCTATGTTTGGAACTATTCCTGTGACACTAGTTATAGATTCCGATGCTTCACTTCAGGTTTACTGTATCCCTCTGACCTTCTTATTGACGATGAAACATAGAATTTGCATCGGAATTAAATACAAAAGGCACAATGCCGATTTAAATAAAAGAAAACTGACTCTTCTTACTGTCTATGTTTTGAGCCATTCCTGTGACACTAGTTATATATTCCGATGCTTCACTTCAGGCTTACTGTATCCCCCTGACCTTCTTATTGACGATGAAACACAGAAATTGCATCGGCATTAAATACAAAAAGCACAATGCTGACTTAAGTACAAGAATACTGACTCTTCTTAATGTCTATGTTTTGAACCATTCATGTGACACTAGTTATAGATTCCGATCCTTCACTGCAGGTTTACTGTATCCCTCTGACCTTCTTATTGACGATGAAACACAGAAATTGCAACGAAATTAAATACAAAAGGCACAATGCCGACTTAAGTACAAGAAAACTGACTCTTCTTACTGTCTATGTTTTGATCCGTTCCTGTGACACTAGTTATAGATTCCGATCTATCACTTCAGGTTTACTGTATCCCTCTGACCTTCTTAATGTTGATGGAATACAGAAATTGCATCGGAATTAAATACACAAGGCACAATGCCGACTTAAGTACAAGAATACTGACTCTTCTTACTGTCTATGTTTTGTACCATTCAAGTGACACTAGTTATAGATTCCGATACTTCACTTCAGGTTTACTGTATCCCTCTGACCGTCTTATTGACGATGAAAGACAGAAATTGCATCGGATTTAAATACAAAATGCACAATGCAGACTTAAGTACAAGAAAACTGACTCTTCTTACTTTCCATGTTTTGAACGTTTCCGGTGACACTAGTTATGGATTCCGATGCTTCACTTCAGGCTTACTGTATCCCTCTGACCTTCTTATTGCCGATGAAACACAGAAATTGCATCGGAATTAAATACAAAAAGCACAATGCCGACTTAAACACAAGAAAACTGACTCTTCTTACAGTCTAAGTTTTGAACCATTCCTGTGACACTAGTTATAGATTCCGATGCTTCACTTCAGGTTTACTGTATCCCTCTGACCTTCTTAATGTTGATGAAATACAGAAATTGCATCGGAATTAAATACACAAGGCACAATGCCGACTTAAGTACAAGAATACTGACTCTTCTTACTGTCTATGTTTTGTACCATTCAAGTGACACTAGTTATAGATTCCGATGCTTCACTTCGGGTTTACTGTATCCCTCTGACCTTCTTATTGACGATGAAGCACAGAAATGGCATCGGAATTAAATACAAAAGGCACAATGGCGACATTTGTACAAAAAAACTGATTCTTCTTGCTGTCTATGTTTTGAACCATTCCTGTGACACTAGATATAGATTCCGATGCTTCACTTTAGGATTACTGTATCCCTCTGACCTTCTTATTGACGATGAAACACAGAAATTGCATCGGACTTAAATACAAAAGGCACAATGCCGACTTAAGTACAAGAATACTGACTCTTCTTACTGTCTATGTTTTGAACCATTCAAGTGACACTAGTTATAGATTCCGATGCTTCACTTCAGGTTTACTGTATCCTTCTGACCTTCTCATTGACGATGAAATACAGAAATTGCATCGGAAATAAATACAAAAGGCACAATGCCGTCTTAAGTACAAGAAAACTGACTCTTCTTACTGTCTATGTTTTGATGCATTCCTGTGACACTAGTTATAGATTCCGATCCATCACTTCAGGTTTACTGTATCCCTCTGACCTTCTTATTGACGATGAAACATAGAAATTGCATCTGAATTAAATAGAAAAGGAACAATGCCGACTTAAGAACAAGAAAACTGACTCTTCTTACTGTCTATGCTTTGAACCATTACTGTGACACTAGTTATAGATTCCGATGCTTCACATCAGGTTTACTGTATCCCTCTGACCTTCTTATTGACGATGAAGCACAGAAATGGCATCGGAATTAAATACAAAAGGCACAATAGCGACATATGTAGAAGAAAACTGACTCTTCTTACTGTCTATGTTTTGAACCATTCCTGTGACACTAGTTATAGATTCCGATGCTTCACTTCAGGTTTACTGTATCCCTCTGACCTTCTTATTGTTGATGAAACACAGAAATTGCATCGCAATTAAATACAAAAGGCACAATGCCGTCTTAAGTACAAGGAAACTGACTCTTCTTACTGTCTATGTTTTGAACTAGTCCTGTGACACTAGTTATAGATTCCGATGCTTCACTTCAGGTTTACTGTATCCCTCTGACCTTCTTATTGACGATGAAACACAGAAATTGCATCGGAATTAAATACTAAAGGCACAATGCCGACTTAAGTACAAGAATACTGACTCTTCTTACTGTCTATGTTTTGAACCATTCAAGTGACAGTAGTTATAGATTCCGATGCTTCACTTCAGGTTTACTGTAACCCTCTGACCTTCTTATTGACGATGAAGCACAGAAATGGCATCGGAATTAAATACAAATGGCACAATAGCGACGTATGTAGAAGAAAACTGACTCTTCTTGCTGTCTATGTTTTGAAACATTCCTGTGACACTAGATATAGATTCCGATGCTTCACTTCAGGTTTACTGTATCCCTCTGACCTTCTTCTTGACGATGAAACACAGAAATTGCATCGGAATTAAATACAAAAGGCACAGTGCCGACTTAAGTACAAGAAAACTGACTCTTCTTACATTCTATGTTTTGAACCACTCCTGTGACACTAGATATAGATTTCGATGCTTCACTTCCGGTTTACTGTATCCCTCTGACCTTCTTATTGACGATGAAACACAGATATTGCATAGGATTTAAATACAAAAGGCACAATGCCGACTTAAGTACAAGAAAACTGACTCTTCTTACTGTCTATGTTTTGAACCATTCCTGTGACACTAGTTATAGATTCCGATGCTTCACTTCTGGTTTACTGTATCCCTCTGACCTTCTTATTGACGATGAAACACAGAAATTGCATCGGAATTAAATACAAAAGGCACAATGCCGACTTAAGTACAAGAAAACTGACTCTTCTTACTGTCTATGTTTGGAACTATTCCTGTGACACTAGTTATAGATTCCGATGCTTCACTTCAGATTTACTGTATCCCTCTGACCTTCTTATTGACGATGAAACATAGAATTTGCATCGGAATTAAATACAAAAGGCACAATGCCGATTTAAATAAAAGAAAACTGACTCTTCTTACTGTCTATGTTTTGAGCCATTCCTGTGACATTAGTTATATATTCCGATGCTTCACTTCAGGTTTACTGTATCCCCCTGACCTTCTTATTGACGATGAAACACAGAAATTGCATCGGCATTAAATACAAAAAGCACAATGCTGACTTAAGTACAAGAATACTGACTCTTCATAATGTCTATGTTTTGAACCATTCATGTGACACTAGTTATAGATTCCGATCCTTCACTGCAGGTTTACTGTATCCCTCTGACCTTCTTATTGACGATGAAACACAGAAATTGCAACGAAATTAAATACAAAAGGCACAATGCTGACTTAAGTACAAGAAAACTGACTCTTCTTACTGTCTATGTTTTGATCCGTTCCTGTGACACTAGTTATAGATTCCGATCTATCACTTCAGGTTTACTGTATCCCACTGACCTTCTTATTGACGATGAAACATAGAAATTGCATCGGAATTAAATAGAAAAGGAACAATGCCGACTTAAGTACAAGAAAACTGACTCTTCTTACTGTCTATGTTTTGAACCATTACTGTGACACTAGTTATAGATTCCGATGCTTCACATCAGGTTTACTGTATCTCTCTGACCTTCGTATTGACGATGAAACAAAGATATTGCATCGGAATTAAATACTAAAGGCACAATGCCGCTTAAGTACACGAATACTGACTCTTCTTACTGTCTATGTTTTGAACCATACCTGGGACACTAGTTATAGATTCCGATGCTTCATTTCAGGTTTACTGTATCCCTCTGACCTTCTTATTGACGATGAAACACAGAAATTGCATCGAAATTAAATACAAAAGGCACAGTGCCGACTTAAGTACAAATAAAACTGACTCTTCTTACAGTCTATGTTTTGAACGATTACTGTGACACTAGATATAGGTTCCGACGCTTCACTTCAGGTTTACTGTATCCCACTGACCTTCTTCTTGACGATGAAACACAGAAATGGCAACGGAATTAAATACAAAAGGCACAGTGCCGACTTAAGTACAAATAAAACTGACTCTTCTTACAGTCTATGTTTTGAACCATTCCTGTGACACTAGATATAGATTCCGATGCTTCACTTCCGGTTTACTGTATCCCTCTGACCTTCTTATTGACGATGAAACACAGAAATTGCATCGAAATTAAATACAAAAGGCACAATGCCGACTTAAGTACAAGAAAACTGACTCTTCTACTTTCTATGCTTTGAACTATTCCTGTGACACTAGTTATAGATTCCGATGCTTCACTTCAGGTTTACTGTATCCCTCTGACCTTCTTATTGACGACGAAACACAGAAATTGCATCGGAAATAAATACAAAAGGCACAATGCCGAATTAAGTACAAGAAAACTGACTCTTCTTACTGTCTATGTTTGAACCATTCCTGTGACTCTAATCATAGATTCCGATGCTTCACTTCAGCTTTCCTGTATCCCTCTGACCTTCTTATTGATGATTAAACACAGATATTGAATCGGAATTAAATACAAAAGGCACAATGCCAACTTAAGTACAAGAAAACTGACTCTTCTTACTGTCAATGTTTTGAACCATTCATGTGACTCTAGTTATAGATTCCGATGCTTCACTTCAGGTTTACTGTATCGCTCTGACCTTCTTATTGAGGATGAAATACAGAAATAGCATCGGAATTAAATACGAAAGTCACAATGCCGACTTATATACAAGAAAATTGACTCTTCTTACTGTCTATGTTTTGAACCATACCTGCGACACTAGTTATAGATTCCGATGCTTCACTTCAGGTTTACTGTATACCTCAGACCTTCTTATTGACGATCAAACTCAGAAATTGCATTGGAATTAAATACAAAAGGCACAGTGCCGACTTATGTATAAGAAAACTGACTCTTCTTACTGTATATGTTTTGAACCATTCCTGTGACACTAGTTATAGATTCCGATGCTTCACTTCAGGTTTACTGTATCCCTCTGACCTTCTTATTGACGATGAAACACAGAAATTGCATCGGAATTAAATACAAAAGGCACAATGCCGACTTAAGTACAAGAATACTGACTCTTCTTACTGACTGTGTTTTGAACCATTCAAGTGACACTAGTTATAGATTCCAATGCTTCACTTCAGGTTTACTGTATCCCTCTGACCTTCTTATTGACGATGAAGCACAGAAATGGCATCGGAATTAAATACAAAAGGCACAATGCCGACTTAAGTACAAGAATACTGACTCTTCTTACTGTCTATGTTTTGAACCATTCAAGTGACAGTAGTTATAGATTCCGATGCTTCACTTCAGGTTTACTGTATCCCTCTGACCTTCTTATTGACGACGAAACACAGAAATTGCATCGGAATTTAATACAAAAGGCACAATGCCGACTTAAGTACAAGAAAACTGACTCTTCTTACTGTCTATGTTTGAACCATTCCTGTGACTCTAATCATAGATTCCGATGCTTCACTTCAGCTTTCCTGTATCCCTCTGACCTTCTTATTGATGATTAAACACAGATATTGAATCGGAATTAAATACAAAAGGCACAATGCCAACTTACGTACAAGAAAACTGACTCTTCTTACTGTCTATGTTTTGAACCATTCCTGTGACACTAGTTATAGATTCCGATGCTTCACTTCAGGTTTACTGTATCCCTCTGACCTTCTTATTGACGATGAAACACAGAAATTGCATCGGAATTAAATACAAAAGGCACAATGCCGACTTAAGTACAAGAATACTGACTCTTCTTACTGACTGTGTTTTGAACCATTCAAGTGACACTAGTTATAGATTCCGATGCTTCACTTCAGGTTTACTGTATCGCTCTGACCTTCTTATTGACGATGAAATACAGAAATAGCATCGGAATTAAATACAAAAGTCACAATGCCGACTTATATACAAGAAAATTGACTCTTCTTACTGTCTATGTTTTGAACCATACCTGCGACACTAGTTATAGATTCCGATGCTTCACTTCAGGTTTACTGTATACCTCAGACCTTCTTATTGACGATGAAACTCAGAAATTTGCTTTGGAATTAAATACAAAAGGCACAATGCCGACTTATGTACAAGAAAACTGACTCTTCTTACTGTCTATGTTTTGAACCATTCCTGTGACACTAGTTATAGATTCCGATGCTTCACTTCAGGTTTACTGTATCCCTCTGACCTTCTTATTGACGATGAAACACAGAAATTGCATCGGAATTAAATACAAAAGGCACAATGCCGACTTAAGTACAAGAATACTGACTCTTCTTACTGACTGTGTTTTGAACCATTCAAGTGACACTAGTTATAGATTCCGATGCTTCACTTCAGGTTTACTGTATCCCTCTGACCTTCTTATTGACGATGAAGCACAGAAATTGCATCGGAATTAAATACAAAAGTCACAATGCCGACTTAAGTACAAGAATACTGACTCTTCTTGCTGTCTATGTTTTGAACCATTCCTGTGACACTAGATATAGATTCCGATGTTTCACTTCAGGTTTACTGTATCCCTCTGACCTTCTTATTGACGATGAAACACAGAAATTGCATCGGAATTAAATAAAAAAGGCACAATGCCGACTTATATACAAGAAAATTGACTCTTCTTACTGTCTATGTTTTGAAACATACCTGCGACACTAGTTATAGATTCCGATGCTTCATTTCAGGTTTACTGTATACCTCAGACCTTCTTATTGACGATGAAACTCAGAAATTGCATCGGAATTAAATACAAAAGGCACAATGCCGAATTAAATACAAGAATGCTGACTCTTCTTAATGTCTATGTTTTGAACCATTCCTGTGACACTAGTTATAGATTCCGAATCTTCACTTCAGGTTTACTGTATCCCTCTGACCTTCTTATTGACGATGAAACACAGAAATTGCATCGGATTTAAATACAAAATGCACAATGCAGACTTAAGTACAAGAAAACTGACTCTTCTTACTTTCCATGTTTTGAACGTTTCCGGTGACACTAGTTATGGATTCCGATGCTTCACTTCAGGCTTACTGTATCCTTCTGACCTTCTTATTGCCGATGAAACACAGAAATTGCATCGGAATTAAATACAAAAAGCACAATGCCGACTTAAACACAAGAAAACTGACTCTTCTTACAGTCTAAGTTTTGAACCATTCCTGTGACACTAGTTATAGATTCCGATGCTTCACTTCAGGTTTACTGTATCCCTCTGACCTTCTTAATGTTGATGAAATACAGAAATTGCATCGGAATTAAATACACAAGGCACAATGCCGACTTAAGTACAAGAATACTGACTCTTATTACTGTCTATGTTTTGTACCATTCAAGTGACACTAGTTATAGATTCCGATGCTTCACTTCGGGTTTACTGTATCCCTCTGACCTTCTTATTGACGATGAAGCACAGAAATGGCATCGGAATTAAATACAAAAGGCACAATGGCGACATTTGTACAAAAAAACTGACTCTTCTTGCTGTCTATGTTTTGAACCATTCCTGTGACACTAGATATAGATTCCGATGCTTCACTTTAGGATTACTGTATCCCTCTGACCTTCTTATTGACGATGAAACACAGAAATTGCATCGGAATTAAATACAAAAGGCACAATGCCGACTTAAGTACAAGAATACTGACTCTTCTTACTGTCTATGTTTTGAACCATTCAAGTGACACTAGTTATAGATTCCGATGCTTCACTTCAGGTTTACTGTATCCTTCTGACCTTCTCATTGACGATGAAATACAGAAATTGCATCGGAAATAAATACAAAAGGCACAATGCCGTCTTAAGTACAAGAAAACTGACTCTTCTTACTGTCTATGTTTTGATGCATTCCTGTGACACTAGTTATAGATTCCGATCCATCACTTCAGGTTTACTGTATCCCTCTGACCTTCTTATTGACGATGAAACATAGAAATTGCATCTGAATTAAATAGAAAAGGAACAATGCCGACTTAAGAACAAGAAAACTGACTCTTCTTACTGTCTATGCTTTGAACCATTACTGTGACACTAGTTATAGATTCCGATGCTTCACATCAGGTTTACTGTATCCCTCTGACCTTCTTAATGAAGATGAATCACAGATATTACATCGGAATTAAATACTTAAGGCACAATGCCGACTTAAGTACAAGAAAACTGACTCTTCTTATTGTCTATGTTTTGAACCATTCCTGTGACAGTAGTTATAGATTGCGATGCTTCACTTCTGGTTTACTGTATCCCTCTGACCTTCTTATTGTCGATGAAACACAGAAATTGCATCGGAATTAAATACAAAAGGCACAATGCCGACTTAAGTACAAGAATTCTGACTCTTCTTACTGTCTATGTTTTGAACCATTCAAGTGACAGTAGTTATAGATTCCGATGCTTCACTTCAGGTTTACTGTATCCCTCTGACCTTCTTATTGACGATGAAGCACAGAAATGGCATCGGAATTAAATACAAAAGGCACAATAGCGACATATGTAGAAGAAAACTGACTCTTCTTACTGTCTATGTTTTGAACCATTCCTGTGACACTAGTTATAGATTCCGATGCTTCACTTCAGGTTTACTGTATCCCTCTGACCTTCTTATTGTTGATGAAACACAGAAATTGCATCGGAATTAAATACAAAAGGCACAATGCCGTCTTAAGTACAAGGAAACTGACTCTTCTTACTGTCTATGTTTTGAACTAGTCCTGTGACACTAGTTATAGATTCCGATGCTTCACTTAAGGTTTACTGTATCCCTCTGACCTTCTTATTGACGATGAAACACAGAAATTGCATCGGAATTAAATACAAAAGGCACAATGCCGACTTAAGTACAAGAATACTGACTCTTCTTACTGTCTATGTTTTGAACCATTCAAGTGACAGTAGTTATAGATTCCGATGCTTCACTTCAGGTTTACTGTATCCCTCTGACCTTCTTATTGACGATGAAGCACAGAAATGGCATCGGAATTAAATACAAATGGCACAATAGCGACATATGTAGAAGAAAACTGACTCTTCTTGCTGTCTATGTTTTGAACCATTCCTGTGACACTAGATATAGATTCCGATGCTTCACTTCAGGTTTACTGTATCCCTCTGACCTTCTTCTTGACGATGAAACACAGAAATTGCATCGGAATTAAATACAAAAGGCACAGTGCCGACTTAAGTACAAGAAAACTGACTCTTCTTACATTCTATGTTTTGAACCACTCCTGTGACACTAGATATAGATTTCGATGCTTCACTTCCGGTTTACTGTATCCCTCTGACCTTCTTATTGACGATGAAACACAGAAATTGCATCGGATTTAAATACAAAAGGCACAATGACTACTTAAGTACAAGAAAACTGACTCTTCTTACTGTCTATGTTTTGAACCATTCCTGTGACACTAGTTATAGATTCCGATGCTTCACTTCTGGTTTACTGTATCCCTCTGACCTTCTTATTGACGATGAAACACAGAAATTGCATCGGAATTAAATACAAAAGGCACAATGCCGACTTAAGTACAAGAAAACTGACTCTTCTTACTGTCTATGTTTGGAACTATTCCTGTGACACTAGTTATAGATTCCGATGCTTCACTTCAGGTTTACTGTATCCCTCTGACCTTCTTATTGACGATGAAACATAGAATTTGCATCGGAATTAAATACAAAAGGCACAATGCCGATTTAAATAAAAGAAAACTGACTCTTCTTACTGTCTATGTTTTGAGCCATTCCTGTGACACTAGTTATATATTCCGATGCTTCACTTCAGGTTTACTGTATCCCCCTGACCTTCTTATTGACGATGAAACACAGAAATTGCATCGGCATTAAATACAAAAAGCACAATGCTGACTTAAGTACAAGAATACTGACTCTTCATAATGTCTATGTTTTGAACCATTCATGTGACACTAGTTATAGATTCCGATCCTTCACTGCAGGTTTACTGTATCCCTCTGACCTTCTTATTGACGATGAAACACAGAAATTGCAACGAAATTAAATACAAAAGGCACAATGCTGACTTAAGTACAAGAAAACTGACTCTTCTTACTGTCTATGTTTTGATCCGTTCCTGTGACACTAGTTATAGATTCCGATCTATCACTTCAGGTTTACTGTATCCCACTGACCTTCTTATTGACGATGAAACATAGATATTGCATCGGAATTAAATAGAAAAGGAACAATGCCGACTTAAGTACAAGAAAACTGACTCTTCTTACTGTCTATGTTTTGAACCATTACTGTGACACTAGTTATAGATTCCGATGCTTCACATCAGGTTTACTGTATCTCTCTGACCTTCGTATTGACGATGAAACAAAGATATTGCATCGGAATTAAATACTAAAGGCACAATGCCGCTTAAGTACACGAATACTGACTCTTCTTACTGTCTATGTTTTGAACCATACCTGGGACACTAGTTATAGATTCCGATGCTTCACTTCAGGTTTACTGTATCCCTCTGGCCTTCTTATTGACGATGAAACACAGAAATGGCATCGGAATTAAATACAAAAGGCACAATGGTGACATATGTACAAGAGAACTGACTCTTCTTTTTGTCTATTTTTTGAACGATTGCTGTGACACTAGATATAGGTTCCGACGCTTCACTTCAGGTTTACTGTATCCCACTGACCTTCTTCTTGACGATGAAACACAGAAATGGCAACGGAATTAAATACAAAAGGCACAGTGCCGACTTAAGTACAAATAAAACTGACTCTTCTTACAGTCTATGTTTTGAACCATTCCTGTGACACTAGATATAGATTCCGATGCTTCACTTCCGGTTTACTGTATCCCTCTGACCTTCTTATTGACGATGAAACACAGAAATTGCATCGAAATTAAATACAAAAGGCACAATGCCGACTTAAGTACAAGAAAACTGACTCTTCTACTTTCTATGCTTTGAACTATTCCTGTGACACTAGTTATAGATTCCGATGCTTCACTTCAGGTTTACTGTATCCCTCTGACCTTCTTATTGACGACGAAACACAGAAATTGCATCGGAAATAAATACAAAAGGCACAATGCCGAATTAAGTACAAGAAAACTGACTCTTCTTACTGTCTATGTTTGAACCATTCCTGTGACTCTAATCATAGATTCCGATGCTTCACTTCAGCTTTCCTGTATCCCTCTGACCTTCTTATTGATGATTAAACACAGATATTGAATCGGAATTAAATACAAAAGGCACAATGCCAACTTAAGTACAAGAAAACTGACTCTTCTTACTGTCTATGTTTTGAACCATTCATGTGACTCTAGTTATAGATTCCGATGCTTCACTTCAGGTTTACTGTATCGCTCTGACCTTCTTATTGAGGATGAAATACAGAAATAGCATCGGAATTAAATACGAAAGTCACAATGCCGACTTATATACAAGAAAATTGACTCTTCTTACTGTCTATGTTTTGAACCATACCTGCGACACTAGTTATAGATTCCGATGCTTCACTTCAGGTTTACTGTATACCTCAGACCTTCTTATTGACGATCAAACTCAGAAATTGCATTGGAATTAAATACAAAAGGCACAGTGCCGACTTATGTATAAGAAAACTGACTCTTCTTACTGTCTATGTTTTGAACCATTCCTGTGACACTAGTTATAGATTCCGGTGCTTCACTTCAGGTTTACTGTATCCCTCTGACCTTCTTATTGACGATGAAACACAGAAATTGCATCGGAATTAAATACAAAAGGCACAATGCCGACTTAAGTACAAGAATACTGACTCTTCTTACTGACTGTGTTTTGAACCATTCAAGTGACACTAGTTATAGATTCCGATGCTTCACTTCAGGTTTACTGTATCCCCCTGACCTTCTTATTGACGATGAAGCACAGAAATGGCATCGGAATTAAATACAAAAGGCACAATGCCGACTTAAGTACAAGAATACTGACTCTTCTTACTGTCTATGTTTTGAACCATTCAAGTGACAGTAGTTATAGATTCCGATGCTTCACTTCAGGTTTACTGTATCCCTCTGACCTTCTTATTGACGACGAAACACAGAAATTGCATCGGAATTTAATACAAAAGGCACAATGCCGACTTAAGTACAAGAAAACTGACTCTTCTTACTGTCTATGTTTGAACCATTCCTGTGACTCTAATCATAGATTCCGATGCTTCACTTCAGCTTTCCTGTATCCCTCTGACCTTCTTATTGATGATTAAACACAGATATTGAATCGGAATTAAATACAAAAGGCACAATGCCGACTTACGTACAAGAAAACTGACTCTTCTTACTGTCTATGTTTTGAACCATTCCTGTGACACTAGTTATAGATTCCGATGCTTCACTTCAGGTTTACTGTATCCCTCTGACCTTCTTATTGACGATGAAACACAGAAATTGCATCGGAATTAAATACAAAAGGCACAATGCCGACTTAAGTACAAGAATACTGACTCTTCTTACTGACTGTGTTTTGAACCATTCAAGTGACACTAGTTATAGATTCCGATGCTTCACTTCAGGTTTACTGTATCGCTCTGACCTTCTTATTGACGATGAAATACAGAAATAGCATCGGAATTAAATACAAAAGTCACAATGCCGACTTATATACAAGAAAATTGACTCTTCTTACTGTCTATGTTTTGAACCATACCTGCGACACTAGTTATAGATTCCGATGCTTCACTTCAGGTTTACTGTATACCTCAGACCTTCTTATTGACGATGAAACTCAGAAATTTGCTTTGGAATTAAATACAAAAGGCACAATGCCGACTTATGTACAAGAAAACTGACTCTTCTTACTGTCTATGTTTTGAACCATTCCTGTGACACTAGTTATAGATTCCGATGCTTCACTTCAGGTTTACTGTATCCCTCTGACCTTCTTATTGACGATGAAACACAGAAATTGCATCGGAATTAAATACAAAAGGCACAATGCCGACTTAAGTACAAGAATACTGACTCTTCTTACTGACTGTGTTTTGAACAATTCAAGTGACACTAGTTATAGATTCCGATGCTTCACTTCAGGTTTACTGTATCCCTCTGACCTTCTTATTGACGATGAAGCACAGAAATTGCATCGGAATTAAATACAAAAGTCACAATGCCGACTTAAGTACAAGAATACTGACTCTTCTTGCTGTCTATGTTTTGAACCATTCCTGTGACACTAGATATAGATTCCGATGTTTCACTTCAGGTTTACTGTATCCCTCTGACCTTCTTATTGACGATGAAACACAGAAATTGCATCGGAATTAAATAAAAAAGGCACAATGCCGACTTATATACAAGAAAATTGACTCTTCTTACTGTCTATGTTTTGAAACATACCTGCGACACTAGTTATAGATTCCGATGCTTCATTTCAGGTTTACTGTATACCTCAGACCTTCTTATTGACGATGAAACTCAGAAATTGCATCGGAATTAAATACAAAAGGCACAATGCCGAATTAAATACAAGAATGCTGACTCTTCTTAATGTCTATGTTTTGAACCATTCCTGTGACACTAGTTATAGATTCCGAATCTTCACTTCAGGTTTACTGTATCCCTCTGACCTTCTTATTGACGGTGAAACACAGAAATTGCATCGGATTTAAATACAAAATGCACAATGCAGACTTAAGTACAAGAAAACTGACTCTTCTTACTTTCCATGTTTTGAACGTTTCCGGTGACACTAGTTATGGATTCCGATGCTTCACTTCAGGCTTACTGTATCCTTCTGACCTTCTTATTGCCGATGAAACACAGAAATTGCATCGGAATTAAATACAAAAAGCACAATGCCGACTTAAACACAAGAAAACTGACTCTTCTTACAGTCTAAGTTTTGAACCATTCCTGTGACACTAGTTATAGATTCCGATGCTTCACTTCAGGTTTACTGTATCCCTCTGACCTTCTTAATGTTGATGAAATACAGAAATTGCATCGGAATTAAATACACAAGGCACAATGCCGACTTAAGTACAAGAATACTGACTCTTATTACTGTCTATGTTTTGTACCATTCAAGTGACACTAGTTATAGATTCCGATGCTTCACTTCGGGTTTACTGTATCCCTCTGACCTTCTTATTGACGATGAAGCACAGAAATGGCATCGGAATTAAATACAAAAGGCACAATGGCGACATTTGTACAAAAAAACTGACTCTTCTTGCTGTCTATGTTTTGAACCATTCCTGTGACACTAGATATAGATTCCGATGCTTCACTTTAGGATTACTGTATCCCTCTGACCTTCTTATTGACGATGAAACACAGAAATTGCATCGGAATAAAATACAAAAGGCACAATGCCGACTTAAGTACAAGAATACTGACTCTTCTTACTGTCTATGTTTTGAACCATTCAAGTGACACTAGTTATAGATTCCGATGCTTCACTTCAGGTTTACTGTATCCTTCTGACCTTCTCATTGACGATGAAATACAGAAATTGCATCGGAAATAAATACAAAAGGCACAATGCCGTCTTAAGTACAAGAAAACTGACTCTTCTTACTGTCTATGTTTTGATGCATTCCTGTGACACTAGTTATAGATTCCGATCCATCACTTCAGGTTTACTGTATCCCTCTGACCTTCTTATTGACGATGAAACATAGAAATTGCATCTGAATTAAATAGAAAAGGAACCAATGCCGACTTAAGAACAAGAAAACTGACTCTTCTTACTGTCTATGCTTTGAACCATTACTGTGACACTAGTTATAGATTCCGATGCTTCACATCAGGTTTACTGTATCCCTCTGACCTTCTTAATGAAGATGAATCACAGATATTACATCGGAATTAAACACTTAAGGCACAATGCCGACTTAAGTACAAGAAAACTGACTCTTCTTATTGTCTATGTTTTGAACCATTCCTGTGACAGTAGTTATAGATTGCGATGCTTCACTTCTGGTTTACTGTATCCCTCTGACCTTCTTATTGTCGATGAAACACAGAAATTGCATCGGAATTAAATACAAAAGGCACAATGCCGACTTAAGTACAAGAATTCTGACTCTTCTTACTGTCTATGTTTTGAACCATTCAAGTGACAGTAGTTATAGATTCCGATGCTTCACTTCAGGTTTACTGTATCCCTCTGACCTTCTTATTGACGATGAAGCACAGAAATGGCATCGGAATTAAATACAAAAGGCACAATAGCGACATATGTAGAAGAAAACTGACTCTTCTTACAGTCTATGTTTTGAACCATTCCTGTGACACTAGTTATAGATTCCGATGCTTCACTTCAGGTTTACTGTATCCCTCTGACCTCCTTATTGTTGATGAAACACAGAAATTGCATCGGAATTAAATACAAAAGGCACAATGCCGTCTTAAGTACAAGGAAACTGACTCTTCTTACTGTCTATGTTTTGAACTAGTCCTGTGACACTAGTTATAGATTCCGATGCTTCACTTCAGGTTTACTGTATCCCTCTGACCTTCTTATTGACGATGAAACACAGAAATTGCATCGGAATTAAATACAAAAGGCACAATGCCGACATAAGTACAAGAATACTGACTCTTCTTACTGTCTATGTTTTGAACCATTCAAGTGACAGTAGTTATAGATTCCGATGCTTCACTTCAGGTTTACTGTATCCCTCTGACCTTCTTATTGACGATGAAGCACAGAAATGGCATCGGAATTAAATACAAATGGCACAATAGCGACATATGTAGAAGAAAACCTGACTCTTCTTGCTGTCTATGTTTTGAACCATTCCTGTGACACTAGATATAGATTCCGATGCTTCACTTCAGGTTTACTGTATCCCTCTGACCTTCTTCTTGACGATGAAACACAGAAATTGCATCGGAATTAAATACAAAAGGCACAGTGCCGACTTAAGTACAAGAAAACTGACTCTTCTTACATTCTATGTTTTGAACCACTCCTGTGACACTAGATATAGATTTCGATGCTTCACTTCCGGTTTACTGTATCCCTCTGATCTTCTTATTGACGATGAAACACAGAAATTGCATCGGATTTAAATACAAAAGGCACAATGCCGACTTAAGTACAAGAAAACTGACTCTTCTTACTGTCTATGTTTTGAACCATTCCTGTGACACTAGTTATAGATTCCGATGCTTCACTTCTGGTTTACTGTATCCCTCTGACCTTCTTATTGACGATGAAACACAGAAATTGCATCGGAATTAAATACAAAAGGCACAATGCCGACTTAAGTACAAGAAAACTGACTCTTCTTACTGTCTATGTTTGGAACTATTCCTGTGACACTAGTTATAGATTCCGATGCTTCACTTCAGGTTTACTGTATCCCTCTGACCTTCTTATTGACGATGAAACATAGAATTTGCATCGGAATTAAATACAAAAGGCACAATGCCGATTTAAATAAAAGAAAACTGACTCTTCTTACTGTCTATGTTTTGAGCCATTCCTGTGACACTAGTTATATATTCCGATGCTTCACTTCAGGTTTACTGTATCCCCCTGACCTTCTTATTGACGATGAAACACAGAAATTGCATCGGCATTAAATACAAAAAGCACAATGCTGACTTAAGTACAAGAATACTGACTCTTCTTAATGTCTATGTTTTGAACCATTCATGTGACACTAGTTATAGATTCCGATCCTTCACTGCAGGTTTACTGTATCCCTCTGACCTTCTTATTGACGATGAAACACAGAAATTGCAACGAAATTAAATACAAAAGGCACAATGCCGACTTAAGTACAAGAAAACTGACTCTTCTTACTGTCTATGTTTTGATCCGTTCCTGTGACACTAGTTATAGATTCCGATCTATCACTTCAGGTTTACTGTATCCCTCTGACCTTCTTAATGTTGATGAAATACAGAAATTGCATCGGAATTAAATACACAAGGCACAATGCCGACTTAAGTACAAGAATACTGACTCTTCTTACTGTCTATGTTTTGTACCATTCAAGTGACACTAGTTATAGATTCCGATACTTCACTTCTGGTTTACTGTATCCCTCTGACCTTCTTATTGACGATGAAAGACAGAAATTGCATCGGATTTAAATACAAAATGCACAATGCAGACTTAAGTACAAGAAAAACTGACTCTTCTTACTTTCCATGTTTTGAGCGTTTCCGGTGACACTAGTTATGGATTCCGATGCTTCACTTCAGGCTTACTGTATCCCTCTGACCTTCTTATTGCCGATGAAACACAGAAATTGCATCGGAATTAAATACAAAAAGCACAATGCCGACTTAAACACAAGAAAACTGACTCTTCTTACAGTCTAAGTTTTGAACCATTCCTGTGACACTAGTTATAGATTCCGATGCTTCACTTCAGGTTTACTGTATCCCTCTGACCTTCTTAATGTTGATGAAATACAGAAATTGCATCGGAATTAAATACACAAGGCACAATGCCGACTTAAGTACAAGAATACTGACTCTTCTTACTGTCTATGTTTTGTACCATTCAAGTGACACTAGTTATAGATTCCGATGCTTCACTTCGGGTTTACTGTATCCCTCTGACCTTCTTATTGACGATGAAGCACAGAAATGGCATCGGAATTAAATACAAAAGGCACAATGGCGACATTTGTACAAAAAAACTGATTCTTCTTGCTGTCTATGTTTTGAACCATTCCTGTGACACTAGATATAGATTCCGATGCTTCACTTTAGGATTACTGTATCCCTCTGACCTTCTTATTGACGATGAAACACAGAAATTTCATCGGACTTAAATACAAAAGGCACAATGCCGACTTAAGTACAAGAATACTGACTCTTCTTACTGTCTATGTTTTGAACCATTCAAGTGACACTTGTTATAGATTTCCGATGCTTCACTTCAAGTTTACTGTATCCTTCTGACCTTCTCATTGACGATGAAATACAGAAATTGCATCGGAAATAAATACAAAAGGCACAATGCCGTCTTAAGTACAAGAAAACTGACTCTTCTTACTGTCTATGTTTTGATGCATTCCTGTGACACTAGTTATAGATTCCGATCCATCACTTCAGGTTTACTGTATCCCTCTGACCTTCTTATTGACGATGAAACATAGAAATTGCATCTGAATTAAATAGAAAAGGAACAATGCCGACTTAAGAACAAGAAAACTGACTCTTCTTACTGTCTATGCTTTGAACCCATTACTGTGACACTAGTTATAGATTCCGATGCTTCACATCAGGTTTACTGTATCCCTCTGACCTTCTTAATGAAGATGAATCACAGATATTACATCGGAATTAAATACTTAA